>NC_086327.1:99194779-99495890 GCF_036172605.1 Pelobates fuscus
GGTTTAGGAACACTGCTCTAGACTCTAGAGAAAGGTGATCTGAACAGCAGATTTACAGCTGTCGATGCTTTGCCAGTGTAATGACTTGTAAAGCATCATGGGTATTTGAGTTCTACAGGATATAGGCCATTCAGAAACCCCCTGCTCTAGAGCAGTGTTCCTCAACCCAGTCCTCAAGGCCCACCAACAGTCCAGGTTTTGTCATTATCTCCATTGGAAAAAAACAGGGAAATACATAAGTCCTGGACTGTTAGTGGTCCACGAGCACTGGGTTGGGGAACACTGCTGTAGAGCACACTGAAAGGCGCATTAATAATATGTGAACTTATAAAGGAACATAACAAGCACCAAAGTCAAGACAGTCGCTAATGGGTTTAGTTTCTATTATTGAATATATTTAAGTCCAATGAGTGCATGCATACTGGGCTTATGCTGGACGCTGTACCTGTACAATGCTACTCTATGAGAAACGTTGCATTAAATACTTCTCTGTGAGAAGCATTGGATAGGGAGATGCAGTAACGGTTACCACACATGTGACATGTATGCTAGGGATCCCCCACGAGAAGCGTCTGATTGAACATAAGCTATGAAGATTGATGACTTTACGGAAGGTGAATCAGGCTCAGAAGAGGAGTATAACCAGGCTCTGAATTACAGATACATTTAATGGCTTTTCATTTGTATTTTTTTATTTTTAAATTTAGATTTCTTTTGTTTCAATGTTACATCTTGTTGGAAGGCTCACAGATCTTAGGAGAAAACCAAACAAATTTTCCTTCCCCCCCCAAAAAATGTGGTGTGCCATCACCCAAAAATTATACTTAAATGTATAGTTACAATGTATTTAAGACTACAGCGGGCTAGTAAAAGTAAAGTTTATATCCCGATTTAACCTACCGTGATTCATTAAACAATGGAACAGCAAGAGTCAGTTGAGTGTGCATTTTTTTTTTACAAAAGGCCTGCAGTAGAGGGTGTGGTGATTGAGGTCTGGAATGCTGGTTTGAAAAGGTGATATATAGAAAAGCTTTGAAGGTGTTGAGAGAAGGTTCTTGACACTTTTAAAGGTTGAGAGTTTTAGAGAATTGAAAATAGGAGCAGAAAGGTGCATATACATTAGATCAGCTCTGTAATTGATGAGATGACAAGTTACGTCAAATGTTCGAGAATGGTTTATGTTATTGCTGATCAGGGCCGGTGCTTGGATTTTTAGGTACATAGGCGAAGATGCATTTTTCCGCCCCCCCCCAAAAAAACATCTTCACCTATGTGCCTCTTAACCAGCCCCGCTCCCCTCCCCGACCAATAGTGGTCCCTTCCTGCCCCTTAGTGTTCTTCTCCCCTCCCCCCTCTTTTCCCTGTCTCTTGGTGTTTCTCTCCCATTCCCTCCCTGTCCCTTGGTGCACCCCACACCCCATTAGTGGTTACACTCCCCTTCCTGGTGTGCCTTCTACCTCTATTGTTGCATTGCCTAGCGGAGCAGATCCCCTAAAGGAGCTTCAGTTTTCTGTACCCGGCCGAACTGACAGGGAGTGCTCTCTCTGTGAGCACCTCCTGTCAGTCTGGCCAGGTACAGGAAACAGAAGCTCCTGTACTGCGCTCTGCTCCGCTACACTCTGTACACACTGACAGTCACACGCTCAATGACAAACACACAGACGTCACTGACAGACACAGACTCATTGACACTCATTGACAGACACACGGATAGTCACACACATACTCAATGACAAACATACTCTCACTGACTTGACAGACACACACTCATACACTGACAAACACACTCATCATACACTGACAGACACACTCCTAAACTCACATGCACACACACAGACGCACTCACTCACACACGCTGTCACTCATAGACGCACAATGTCACTCACAGACGCACACTCTGTCACTCACAGACGCACACACTGTCACTCACAGACGCACACGCTGTCACTCACAGACGCACACGCTGTCACTCACAGATGCACACGCTGTCACTCACAGACGCACACGCTGTCACTCACAGACGCACACGCTGTCACTCACAGACACACACACAGACACTCACACACACACATGCTGTCACTCACAGACACACACACAGACACTCACAGACACACACACTGTCACTCACAGACACACACACTGTCACTCACAGACACACACACACACACACAGACACTCACAGACACACACACGGTCACTCACATACACACACACAGACACTCACAGACACACACACTGTCACTCACAGACACAGACACTCACAGACACACACACAGACACTCACAGACACACACAAATACACTCACAGACACACACACTGTCACTCAGACACACTCACAGACACACACACTGTCACTCACAGACACACACACTGTCACTCACAGACACACACACAGACACTCACAGACACACACAGACACTCACAGACACACACACTGTCACTCACAGACACACACACAGACACTCACAGACACACACAGACACTCACAGACACACACACTGTCAATCACAGACACACACACTGTCAATCACAGACACACACACAGACACTCACAGACACACATCACATACATTCACTAATTATTTTAATAAATATACATTTCCCACCCAGCCTCCTTACCTGGAGAGCTGGTGTGGATGATGCATCCTTCCATGGGGTCCTGCTGAGCGGCGTGCGGCTGTGCTGTGCGGAGATCAGACGCGGCGAGGGAGCTCTAATCTCACCGCTCTGCTCCCTTGCACGCTGTCTGCTGATACCGCGGGAGCCGGAATATGACGTCATATTTCGGCTCCCGCGGTATCAGCAGACAGCGCGCGAGGGAGCAGAGCGGTGAGATTAGAGCTCCCTCGCCGCGTCTGATCTCCGCACAGCACAGCCGCGCCGGGGGCCGAGATGGTGGCTGGCAGGAGGGAGAGCTTCCCTCCTGCCGGTCACTGAAATTTTGCGCCCCCAGAGCCCGTGCGCCCTAAGGCGGCCGCCTGTGCCGCCTTATGGACGCGCCGGCCCTGTTGCTGATATAAGGTGTGGTATTGAAAACTGTTTCAAAAGTATATGAAACATTGGTGACATTTAGTGAATACATATCTCACGCAAATCTATCCAAAGCACAATTCTTTAACTAGAAAATTATTGCTCCTTCCAAGCTTATTTAACCCCTTAAGGACACACGACATGTGTGACATGTCATGATTCCCTTTTATTCCAGAAGTTTGGTTCTTAAAGGGAAACTCCAGTGCCAGAAAAACGATCCGTTTTTCTGGCACTGGAGGGTCCCTCTCCCTCCCACCCACCAATCCCCGGTTACTGAAGGGGTGAAAACCCCTTCAGTCACTTACCTGGGACAGCGGCGATGTCCCTCGCCGCTGTCTCCGCCTCCGCGACGCTCCTCCTAGTGATTACGTCGGCCGGTGGGCGAGACTAATCTCGCTCACCGGCCGAGGAGACCTAATGCGCATGCACGGAAATGCCGCGCATGCGCATTACGTCTCCCCATAGGAAAGCATTGAAAAATCATTTCAATGCTTTCCTATGGGGTTTTGAGCGACGCTGGAGGTCCTCACACAGCGTGAGGACGTCCAGCGACGCTCTAGCACAGGAAACCTAATAGACAGCCACTAGAGGTGGAGTTAACCCTGCAATGTAAATATTGCAGTTTATGAAAAACTGCAATAATTACACTTGCAGGGTTAAGGGTAGTGGGAGTTGGCACCCAGACCACTCCAATGAGCAGAAGTGGTCTGGGTGCCTGGAGTGTCCCTTTAAGGGGTTAAAGCTGCATTCTATCTTCTTTGCATTTGCGTGTGCTTCTTTACATTGTATACTGAAATCCACTGATCCACCCAGACTTTCTTCAGAGCCCAGTATTGCATTGGGCAGAGTCTAGCACCTTACCACCCCACCATCCTTAAACTTCATTGGTTCTAACTGCAGAATGCACAGTGAAAATCTCTGCTGTATACCGGTAGTTCTAGATATCACTTATTCATTCACTTGAACAATAACTGAAAAATAATACATAAAGTATTGGAAGTTCTCAAATGCATACATAACTCTTCACTGTAACGTCAGCTAAATATAAAATATTTGGTTATATTTGTGAAAACTCTCTTAAAGGGAAACTGTCACTTCTCTGGAATGTACACCATACAATAAAACCTTGAAAACTACCTATAACGTGTGTTAACCTTTTTCTCGTGAGAAGTTCAACTTTCTTTTAAATTTTATAATTTAAAGATTTAGCAAATGACATCATAATCCAGTTGAGACCAGGCAAACACTGCAAATTAGGAGCTGAAATAGAATCATTGTTTCATTTCTCCTCCTCTCCGTTTGCTTTGCCCATGCTGATTGCCAGGTGCTTATAACACTTCTTACCAGGGAGCTAAGATGGAGGCGCCCATCTTGAAATGTGAATTTCTACATTTATTTTATTTCTTCACAACGTTTTAATTTTTTTTAAAACATTTTTTATTAGCAGTTTATTGTAGGTACACAGTATAAAATATATCATAAAGTAAAAGTTATACAATAAGCAGTTGTCCTCGGAGATGTGTACAGAAGGGTCACAGGTAAACATAATATTGCTCGTCAACTGTGAGAGATACACATTTTCTCAGCAGCCTCTTTCCAACATAAAATGAACATTTCACATTGTGTACATGTTACTATTTTATTAAATTAACAGAAAGTAAAGTAACCTGAATAACTGGGACAGGGGGGTGAGGAGGGGAGGGTGGAGGGGGAGACAGGGGAGAGGTTAAGTCTCACAGCTGTTTGAGGTGGTCACCTGAGGTTATTAGAGATGATAGCATAGGTAGGTCCCCACCATGATTTAACTGGTCGGTTTAGGTTACCCTAATAGCAGGTTATGGGTGGGTATGGCTCTGGATGAGGGATCTCTCTTCCTCATGGAACCTCGTCTCTGATCAAAGTTTAGAGGCTCCTTCATGCCTATCAGTAACGAGAACTTTGCAGAGGTCATTACATAGGTCTATGAATATTTTACAATGAACATTGAACCAACATTCCTTTTGTGTGCCCTCCATGGCAACCATTAACACATAATAGTGTAATTGCATCATTTCTAGGGATCATTCATTTGTGCCTATGGGTGCATCCATCTGGACTGGAGACGTAGCAGGAGTGGGCTTATTTAGGGTAGGCCTATTTCCCTCCCACACGTTCCAGACTTCTCTCCAAAAATTCTTTTTTTCACAACTTTTTGATACAAATTCACATTTGTTACATTTTGGAATAACAGAACTTTAAAAAGGGACAGTACTCCTTCAAAACATGCCGTAAACTCATTTTGTTTATCATAGACAAATGTGTAATGTATATGTACTGAAAGACTGCGTCTGGTAAATTGGCCACGCCTATAGCCTACACTTGCAGCAAGTATCATGGTATAATTTACACTCCTGTCTGAACCTGCCTGCAGCAGGGTAAGCAGCAATAACTAGAAACCTCTTTAACTAGTTAACCCCTTAAGGACACAACTTTAGAAGTAAAAGACGGAAATGTTAATAAGGGGTTAAAGGAAAGTTTAAAAATCAGGGTCTGCAGGGAATTATAGAGAGATTTTTAAATTCTCAAACAAAATAACAAAGTTTCAATAGACTTGTATTTAGACAGACAATCACAATATTTGCTCCTTTCCCACTTTGGGGGCACCAGACCTCCATAACGTGCAGTGTGAGCACATCATTATACGCTCTGCGCAAATCACTCTGAAAATTAGCAATTTCCTTGTTTGTTGTCACACTTCCCAAATTGGTGGATATAATATTCTATGTATATTATTTTCAAGTACATGGACCAGGGATCTAGTTTCACCTACAGCAGAAGAAGTTAAAAAAGACCAAGGTTTTCATTTAAAAAATACAACAATTTAGATGCTATGCATACCTCATATTGCATTTATGAGATCAGTTTATCAAATAACTTCATTCAGTTTGCCGAAATATTTATATTCTGTCCAGCATTTTCCTCAGAAGTCCCTTTAGCGCCTGGGATGAGAGAGACCTCGACCTGATACCCCATGCAAATCTTGAATACAATTACTGGCATCTTTGCTTGCTGTTTGCTTCTTTCATTATCAAATTCTTGAGTAAGGACAAACCTAGTGTATAGACCTCATCTACTCAGGGCATGTGGTCCATTTAGAACTCTCATACACATGTACACGTGCAAGTTTTTTACCATTGTATAGCTAATATAAATCATGACAGCATATGTGTATTATGTTAGCTGCCATTAATACTATGTCAAATAATGATTGTTAATAAAAACAAGATTTGTTAAAAAAAAACAACAACAAAAAACCCTTCCTAATAAAACTCTCTCACATTTGAACTTCCTGTTTCTGCAGTGAGCCATACTTAGACCGAGAGTTGGCTCAGCCAATAATGATGTTCCATACATTTTCTATAGCAGTACTGATCATATACAATGTATCCATACAGTGCAGTACTCTGGGGACATGTATATAGGAGTTGTAATTTTATTTTCAGCTTTATACCGCTGGCTGCTAATCACGAAACCGTAGCCACCAAGGAACCTATGTGCTATTTTTGTTATTGTAGAAAAAAATGGTGAGAGCAATTACTCTCTCTGGTACAGGAAGAGCACATTCAGAAGTTGTGAAATCCAAACAGCAATTTCTCTGATCTATGTATAATTAATTCAAATGTAGGTGTCAACTCAAGCTTGTAGTGCCCTTTTAATATATAATTATATACTACTGCCTTAACTGTAGGGAGTAAACATACAATATCCTACTATAAATCTACATATTATTTTAAGGCACAGTGTAGAATGGTAAAATGTTCCATGTTTTTTCCTACAATTTTTATCTGGTTTTATATATATATATGTGATTGAAAAATGAGAGAAATCTCACTGTATCCTTCCTGGTAAAATATTGTATAAATAAATAATATATTATGTGATGATATAGATATACTACGTGTCTTTTAGAAGAATTATTAAATGCCATTTGCAATCCATACATCTTGCCAGCACATCTTGCTGTGTGCAGGCAGCCTCATCAGGAATGACTGATGAATCCAAGACACACGGAACCTTAGGAAATAGAATTGTGAGTGACAGATGATAAAATCCTGGAGGAGGTTCCATGATACTATAATGAGAGAAGGAAAAAAGCCTTTGTAGATTCAAATTAGTGTGTAGTCAAGGAAACTGCTAGTACCGTGTGCACCACTGTTTTGCACTCAGCCTTTGTTCGAGTTCAGATTTGACAATAGTGAGGATCAAATTTCACCACAACGGCTCAATCTGCTCTGTATCTCTGTGCAGTGGATGAACCTGGCTAATCCTTCTTGTAGTAAGTGTGTGTGCAGGGAAACAGCCAATTTTCAAACGTCTATTATTATTTAAACAGAGCCAGCATTTGTCAAAGCCCTCAAACAATGGGTTTTGTCATTTGTTTTCTTTGTCTTTGATTGTGGAATGTGGATAAGTATATTAAACTCTTTAGTCATTTAGACACAACTTGTACGTTTATTATTGTGCATTATATATATGCAAAACAAACAAGCAAAAAATATATATATACTGATATATTGCACCGTGACATCAGCCAGCTTCTTCCCCGACATGTCAGTAATGGGAAAAGGGCTAAATTAAAGGGACATTCCGGGTGCCATAAAAACTTAAGTGCATTGAAATTGTTATGGTGCCAGAAGGTGCCTGGCACAATCTTACCTTCTGGGATTAAACATTTATATAAATATTTACCCCTAAACTCAGGAAGACGGCAAGACTTCACATATTCTGATGGAATGAGGCTACAATCCAGAAGCCTCGACTGAGAGATGCTTTAAGCCCATCAGTAACTCCCCAATCATTAAACAGAACAAAAAAAAGATACACACTTTTGCTCAATGGTGAGTTATAAGCAGCTGATGCCTATCAGCTTTAGCCTATCAGCATGAGCGGACACTCATAATCTATGAGCAATGCCCAGTTAGAGGCTCCCTGATTGAATCCTGGGACCATCAGATGTAGTGTAGGGGCAGTGTGATCAAGGGCCATATTTAAGAGTTTGCGGTAAAACTGTTCATTAATGGTTTAACTAGCTAGCTAAGCACTTTGTATAAAAGAGCTTCAATGGCTAGATCTCGGCTTACGGACAGGGCTATCTCTACCTTTTGTATTTGTCTGTGGATATTGTACGTTCTCAACTAATTGTACAGCGCTGTGACATATGTTGATTTATAAATACCAGCAATAATAATAATAACAATAATAAGAATAAGGATCCTCCTTGCACCATAACAACCTAATTGTGATGAAATTGTTATGGTGTGATAATGTCTGGAGTGGTCCTTTTAGGAAAAGGTAAATGGCATGTAGAATGTGTAGAGTGACAAGGGCAAAACAAATAAAATGAATAATACATAAATAAATATATATTGCTTTGTAATATCCTTATTTGCTGACCTGCAGAAGTTGGGAGTGCAGACTCACACCAGTTGCCTTCACTGCCCCCATTTAAAGCGTTAGGAATTCAAAGTTGTATTCCTAAATCTATAGTGTCCTTGTCCCTAATCTTGTAGGTGTCGATTCCCCCCATCCGCTTCTTGAATGAAGGGTTAAAAAACCTTTTTTGTTTACCTTAATTCTAGCACAGAGGCTTTGCTGGTACTGGCTAGGTCACCTTCTGAATCAACGCTTTCCAGTGGGGATTTTGAAGATGTTGGACGGCCTCGTGCATGTTTCGCTCTGTGACTTTGGTGTTTAGTCTAATTTGTAAAATATAAAAAATAAGTAAGCTTCATCAGTTCTAATTGGTCTGTGTGAGCCAAACCATCCACAGTGGGATCAGTGAGTTCCAAGTGCAGACAAAAAGGCCATTCATTTGTACTTGTCCCCCAGGCCAAAAGCTACCAACCTTTCCCAGATCTGGAAACTTTTATTTCTAAAGATGCAATTTACATACATCTATGTTCTCATGATGAATATTATTTTAAAGATTGTGATGATGACACAGTGGTGGGTACAAATTTCTCAATTGTTCATTCCAGAGGAATCTGGTGTTTATATGGGATCAGATATCAAACAGATGGCAAAACATACCTAGAAATTAGAATGTCCCATAAATAGGTTATGCTGTACTATGATATATAACCAGAATATAATATTGATATCTAACATAAAGATTAGGATATGTTTATTTTTTATTTTTTAATTTTTTAGATGGTACATTGTATTTAGGTAAAATATAGGTAATTCATTAATTAAAGTGTAATTACTGGAAGAATCTCCTTTGTCTCCTTAGAAGCTATTCATGGTTATCAATGGAATGCCACAACAAAGCAATCCTGTTTTAATATGTAAATGATAAAAAAGGAGCATAACAAAACTACGTTGGTCGCCCACCAGATGAAACCGTTGGATCCTATTCCTCTATTGTTTATATTAATTAGAATTGCTTATGAGCTGAAATTCAGATCAAATAATCTTCCTGTGTTGATGCTAATTTGGAGAACATGTCTTTTAAAAAGAAAGGTTAAGTATTCTACTCTGCAAATGAAATTAAAAAAGTATCCATAAAACAAATCATTATTTTTGTTGCCACTTACAGA
Source organism: Pelobates fuscus (assembly GCF_036172605.1). NCBI lineage: Eukaryota > Metazoa > Chordata > Amphibia > Anura > Pelobatidae > Pelobates > Pelobates fuscus. The sequence continues at coordinate 99,204,389 of NC_086327.1, forward strand.
GCGGAATCCAATTACACAGAGACCAGGGTAGGGATTATCTATTTAATTTAATGGTTTCCACTGATAAATTAGTTATCTGGAAATGTGGACAGAGCATCTTTTTCGTCCTATGATGGGTTGGATGTTTTAAACTGTCCTATCTTTAAAAAATGTTTTTCTTAATTTAAGAAAAATGCTCATTGAGTTATTTACCAAGTACGAGAATTTATTCGCTAAACAATGAATTGTCGTGAATTGAAAATTGAGCGGTAAATTCCTGGACATTTTGGAGAAGGTGCAATGAATTGGATAAGTGTTCTGGGCATACAATTTTCCATTATATTGACCATTATCTAAGCTTCCCAATTTGATCACGGAACAATGCTAGACATAATCAGAGAAAAATATAATTGTACAATATGTCATGGCAGGCATTAGCATTTTGTTTGTTTGTTTACCTTTTTATATTATTTTTTTTCTCCTTATTTGAATTTATTAGCACAACATGGCAAGGTGTCAACATTAAAAATCTAAAATGTGTACATTAACAAACCGTTTTTTCTTAAATTTATTATCAATGATGGGGGTGATGATGATCTTTTGCTTATAAAATAGCGTAGTGTAGATGACTCTAGTGTAGCAGTGAAAATTAAGTGTCTATCTTTACTTTCAAGCCACAGGTGTTCTGGTATTCATCTTCACCTGTTGTAGCTGTCAACATTCATTTGTCTGTCAATTTTTCTCTTTGATATATCCCCACCGTATAACTGTAAAGTGTTGCAGAATATCTTAGAGCTACATAAAAATGTGATTATTAAAGAATGTTCGAAACAATGAATAATAAATGAGTGTGAATATAATATAGCATTATAGTACAAAAAAAAAAAAAATTGCGGGTCTGCCTGTGAACAATACCAGTCTTTAAAAGTAGCTGTTCTGTTCATTATGCATAAACAAAGCTCCATTTGTTTATAATGGAATTTAATATATAGTGAATATATGAGAAAATGAACAATCGGCAGTAAGAAAGTTACTTTTTCAATACTTGTGTTAATAATTATTCTTTCAAAAATTACTGACAGCCCACTTCTTCAACAAGGCATATCCATCATGTTGGTACTATATAAAACATAATTAAACTGTTAACAGCTTTCACTGTCCATAACTCTTTAACCAATTTGCTTCTTCTCTTGGAACTGTGTCATCTAAAAATCTAAGCCCTCATTGTAAACTTTTCTAGCAACTCACTTGTTAAGGGTAGATGAAGTACCTCTTGTGTCATTTTACCCCACTCCCGTTAGAATGTGAGCTCATTTGAGTTGGGCCCTCTGTACGTTTTGTTCCGGTACATGCAACTTGTCTTGTTGCAACTACTTGTTTGTTAGTCCACCTATTGTGCAATGCTGCAGAAAATGTTGTTGCTTTATAAATTATAATATATAACCACTATTCACAGTCTGCCTGATAGTAATGAATACGAAGGTAGCCCTGGATCAACAACCTATTTCCTTCACTTGGGTTCAAGTGTGGATGGTTTTATTACTGTAATTGGAGCTTGTAGTCATGCTCTTGTCTGTGCAGTTTACCCTGTGTTTTGGGGATTTTGGGGGGGTTTATATATATTTTTTTCTTTTTACTTTTCTTTTCTTTTCTTTTCTTGTCTTTTTTTTCTTTTTCTTTTGCAGCTGTCTCACAAAGATATTGGATGCAAAGTCCATCATGCCGGATTTAACATATAAGTGGCCCTGAATAATTGTTGCACTTCTTCCATTCATCGTGATAACTCCCTTAGATTGTATTCTGACATCATTCGGTCCCCCTAACAATCACAATACTTTAGAATGTTTCTCACTCTCTCCGTTGTAACAATCGTTCACAAAAAGAATTTGTTTGTTGGATTTGGTTCAAACTATCATTGTTGAGCAGGCATTACTGTCAAGTTAACCCCTTAAGGACACATGACATGTGTGACATGTCATGATTCCCTTTTATTCCAGAAGTTTGGTCCTTAAGGGGTTAAAGGAATAGTCTAAGCCAGCGGTTCCCAAACTGTGTGCCAGGGCGCCACGAAGTGCACACAAGGGTGCCGCGGAATGTTTCCCTGATGCTATGATTATAGCATTGGAGAAACATTACTGCTCAACAGGGACCCGGTCGAGTGCCTCAGTCCTTTAAGACTGCGACCGGGCCCCTGTAATGTCTGCGATTGGGAGGAAGTGACAGCCTTTCACTTCCTCCCAGTGTCATGCAGAGAGATGGTGCAGGAGGGAGAGGAGGCATGAGGGGAGAGGAGCACGAAGAGCTCCAGACTCCTTCACTACCCCCAGCAGGACCAGGACTCCAAGCCACCCTCCTGGACACACAAGGTAAGCTAACAGGAGGGTGGCTGGAGATATAAAAAATCACTTGTGTGTGACTGTTTGTATGAGTTTGAGTGTGTGTATTAGTGTAAGTGTGTATATTAGTGTGAGTATGAGTGTGTGTATGTGTATGAGTGTATATGTAAGAGTGTGTGTATGTGTATGAGAGTTTGTATGTGTGTGAGTATGTGTATATATGTGTGAGTGAGTATGAGGGTGTGTGTGTCAGGGTGTGCATCTGTGTGTGTGTATATATGTCAGTGTGCGTCTGTGTGTGCGCACACATCTGTGTATGTGCCTCTGTGTGTCAGGGTGTGTGTTTTTATGTCAGTGTGTGGATCTGTGTCATGGTGTGGCATGTATCAATGTTTGTGTGTGTCAGGGTGCATGTGTGTATCTATGTGTGTGTATGTGTCGGTGTTTATATGAATTTGTGTGAATGTGTTGGTGTATTTATATGCATATGTGTGTTAATGTGCATGTATATCTGTGTAAGGTATGTATGTATGTATGTATGTATGTAGTAGCGTATGTGCATACATCCAATCAGTTAAACACCAGCACAACATACAAGCATACTCCTGCAATCTAACACAAATATTACATACAAACACACCCCTGCATTCAAACTAAAGAAATATATATACAAACACACCCCTTCACTCAAACACAAATACTTCACACAAATGTACATCCACATTTAAAAGTGAACATTACATTCAGACACACCCCTGCAATCAAACGCAAACATTACATACAAACACACCCCTGTATTAAAACACAATAACTATATACAAGCACCCCTTCAAACACCAACATTGTACATTACACTATAGCGCCAGTAAATACCGCAGTGCTGTACAGATATACAACCTAGAAATTTTGACTTGGGGTGCCTTGGAAAAATACTGAAATATTAAGGGCGCCTTGAACCTTAAATGTTTGGGGACCACTGGTCTAAGCACTAAAATCACTTAATCTGAAAGCAACACTGATGGTATACAGGCCACTTAATCTCAATGAAGTAGTCTTGGTGCCATGTCCCTGTAGTTTTAATCATGGAACTGAAAACATTGCTGTTCTGCATGAATGGCTATGTTTACATTGCAGGGTTAAAATGCCTCTGTTGGTTGTCACACTGAGGCGCTTTAACCAAAATAGATGGTCAGATGGTCTCAGGGACCATTTGTTTGGTGCACCACTATGTTTTCATGCCCATGTATACTAACCTATCAATGCTTATGGAAAAGCTTTGGATTGGCAGTACCGACCCAGGAACAAGTCATCTAAGAACCCGGAAGTCCCACTAGTGGCTGTCTGGTAGACAGCAACTAGAGAAGGACTTAACCCTAGCAGGTAATTATTGCAGTTTATAAAAACTGCAATAATTAAATGCTCAGGTTTAAGGGTGATGGGAGTTTGCACCCAGACCACTTCAATGAGCTGAAGTGGTCGGCTGCCTACAGTGTCCCTTTAAGTGGTAAAGGAAAACAATGAATTAAAAATGAACATGAATATTTGTTTAAAGTGTTCCATAAATGTGAAACAAAGTCATGATATGCATTTGCTTAATGTTCATGTAGAGATTGCTTAATGTGTTATTGTGTGTATTTACAGTGACATCTAGTGGCTAAATTTATTTCTTTCACTGAAAAAAAATACCAACCATAATTTTATAATTTTCTTATTAAGTACACAGCTTTCAAATTATGAACTATAATTTACGTTGGGGCTAGCTAAAGGAAAAAAAATAGGTAACTACATGCAGCTAAACATAGTCTCCCAACCTGTATTCAGCTACATCTCACCAATAAGCAACATGTATAGTTTGTCATATATGTTTTTACATATTGCACTTACCAGTCTACAGTGGACCTATGCATCATTCAGGGTCAATTTATCTTCGGAAATAAAATTTAATTAGATCTTGCAGCGCGGTGTGTTTACTTTAGAAGTTATAATCTTTTACCCTGTTAATTGAACTTACACACAAGAAGCTGTTGCGGGCCCTACCAGTCTATTAATAGAGCAGGAGATAAGACATTCTAAATTAAACCCAATGTGCAGTAAGAGAAACAAAAAATAAATAGACTTCTTTATCAGGAAGTTTATAGGGAGGCTGTGTGAGTCTCAGCTAGGGCTGGATGAACAAAGTGATTTAAAAGGACACTATAGTCAGCAGAACAACTACAGCTTAAGATAATCGTTTTGGTGAGTATAGTTAGTCCCTGCAAGCATTTCAATGTAAACTCTGCCTTTTCAGAGAAAAGACAGTGTTTACATTGCTACCTGTGAATACCCAGTAGGCTGTCTGGCTCCGCCCCTGCCCCACCTCCTTGGCTAAGATCATTAGAATTTACTATCTCAGCCAATCCGATGCTTTCCCACAGGAAAGCATCGGATTGGCTGATATCAATTCTGACATTCAGTGTAATAAAGCATTTCATTGGCTGAGATCGTCAATTCTGATGATCTCAGCCAAGGAGGCAAATAGGGGGAAGGACCAGCGCTGATGGACTTGCGCAACACTGAAAGAAAGGTATGTTTATTATCTTTTTAAGGGGAGTCGGCACCCTACATTATTGGGTCAGTAATACACGTTTGGATCCCTTACCTATAGTGTTCCTTTAACTTCAAAATGCTTGAGATTTGTGCAATGAGAATGCAGGGGCATGATCTATGTATTAAAACCACGTTTTTGGAGCTTAGATTGTCCTTTTAAGAAAGGCAATTTCCCAATATCTCATCAAAAGAAATATAAAATATTTTAAGAAAAGGAATAGTAAACAGTAATAAAAGCACAAGTTACTGTAGTGCTTTCTTGTTAACTGTAATATAAACCCCCCAAAGAAAATGTATTTATCAGAAACAGGTTTTGGAATAAATGGGGGCATTTTGCTAACATGGTTGTCCACTAAACTTCTTATTTTAGTAACTTAATATGAATTGCTACATTGAGGCTAAAATAGTTGATTTTTAAAACTTCTGAAAAACTCGACTCTAGTTAGTTTGACTACTTTAGCCTCAGATTTACAATTGTAATTTAATCAGCTAAAATTAAATTTAGGGAATAGACTTGTAAGTGTATTTTTTTAATTTATAATGCGCCAACTTGTTTCACCTCTGTCTTTCCACCTCACGATTTGCTATTTGCAAACGTTGGGTTTATCATACGACCATATCCCCATATGTGATTCAATGCAAGTTGCAACCCATCAGCTACTTTGAGTGACGTTGGCATCATGGGGAATGCAATCTAAAAGAGCTGGAGTGCCAGAGGTTACCAGTCATTCTTTTTAGTAAATTAAGCTCAGATGAGCAACGTCCTTCGTAGTTTTTATTTATTGAAATGTGGGGGTGGGGGCCTCTATTTAAATTTGAATTCTTTGTTCAATTTGACTGCAACATTCTACACCATTTTATCACTTTTTAAATGAAGTGTAACTGTAATTGCAATTTAGCATTTTTGTATCAATTTCTAAAGGGAGAAATACGCTGCAAAGGATCAACAATTGAAGTTTGTGACTTTGTGACAAAAACGACCTACACCGTTCCAGCTATGCACCGTGTAATGATCCCTATGCAACTCATGGCACATAGTGGAGCAGACTATTACCTCATCAGCAGTTTTATTTCAGCAGTCGCAGTAAGTGTTACAAATTCTAAAAATCTATTTTCTACTGCCACAAAGTCTTAAAAAGGAGCCACTTGATCAGTTATATTCATTTATTGTTGACATCATGTTTAAAGTTTCTTCACATTACAGACACAAGCAGTTTTGTATATTTAGAGAAAAACCTTTTGGTGTGTATTGGTTCTACTGTAATTTCACATTTTTTTGTTTAACCCCTTAAGGACACATGACATGTGTGACATGTCATGATTCCATTTTAATCCAGAAGTTTGGTCCTTAAGGGGTTAAAGGGACACTATAGTCACCAGAACAACTACACCTTATTGAATTTGTTCTGTTGAGTAGAATCATTACCTTCAGGCTTTTTGCTGTAAACACGGTCTTTTCAGAGAAAATGCAGTGTTTACATTACAGCCTAGTGATAACTTCACTGGCCACTCCTCAGATGGCTGCTAGAGGTGCTTCCTGGGTCATGGCTGCCTAAAATGCATCCAAACATTCAGTGTCTCCTCCCTCTGCATGCAGACACTGAACTTTCCTCATAGAGATTCATTGCTTCAATTCATCTCTATGAGGAGACGCTGATTGGCCAGGGCTGTGTTTGAATTGTGCTGGCTCTGCCCCTGATCTCCCTCTTTGTCAGTCTCAGCCAATCCTATGGGGAAAAATTGGATCTGGTGAATAACGGACGTCGGCAAAACTACCGAATTTCATTCGAACAGAATATGAACAGTTTCTCCATTCATGTTGGGACGCAATTCGGGACTTTGTTCAAATCGGAATTTCATTTGAATTAATGGAATTCCGATCCGATTCATGCCATGGCTGCATCTTGCAGCCACTTAGCAGATAACTCCCTAATTCCCACGGCATTAAGGAGCTATCTACCAAAAGACTAAAGATTACTTAGTATTAGTAAATTCTGCACTTACTCGCTATATCGCGAGTAGGGGCATGTCTAGTAACCCCCCCCCTCAAAAAAATACCTAGTGTCCCCCCTTTCGAGCCTCCACTGGTGCCACGCGAGTGGGGGCTATTAAATTAAAGGGGGAGCTAACCCCTCACCCGGGCACCACCCATGAGCGGCAGGTGGGGGCCCTAAATAACAATATGGCAGCAGTTAAAAAAAATAGATGTAAATAAAGCTCCGGGACCTGGCGGTATTCACCCATGAGTACTTAAGAAGCTAAGTGGGGAAATAAGTGAACCTCTGTATTTAATCTTTCAAGATGCTTTTGTTTCAGGTATTGTACCGGAGGATTGGAGGAAGGCAGATGTCATTCCTATATTTAAAAAGGCTTCAAAATTCTTGCCTGGAAATTATAGACCTGTGAGCTTAACTTCTGTGACTGGGGAAATATTTGAAGGGCTATTAGGGGATAATATTCAGGAATTCATTGGGAAGAACTTTGTTATTAGCAATAATCAGCATGGTTTTATGAAACATAGGTCATGCCAAACTAACCTGTTTGCATTCTACGATTAAGTAAATAGAAGTATAGATCAGGGTGTTGGAGTGGATGTGATCTACTTGGATTTTGCCAAGTTATTTGATACGGTTCCTCACAATAAGTTAGTCTTCAAACTAGAAGAAATTGGTATTGACGAATATTCTTGTTCTTGGGTAGTACATTGGCTTAAGGATAGAGTACAACGAGTTGTCATTAATGGTAAATTTTCAAGCTGGACAAAAGTGGCAAGTGGTGTCCCTCAGGGTTCTGTTTTGGGACTGCTTCTGTTTAACATATTTATAAATGGTCTTGCAATAAGCATTACAAAACTTAGTAAAGTAATAAAATGTGAGTAGGATATTGCTTTGCTGCAGAGGGATTTAGATAGATTGGGGAACTGGGCACTAAAATAGCAGATGAAATTTAATATAGAGAAATGCAAAGTTATGCACTTCGGGGTCAAGAATGCACAAGCAAGGGATAACCACACAAGAGAAGGATTTGGTAATTGTTATAGACATCTGCAGTAAGGTTTTGTCATGTATAAATAGGGGCATAAATTCTCAGAATGAAAATATAATTTTGCCTCTTTATAAATTGCTGGTAAGACCACACCTTGAATATGCTGTGCAATTTTGGGCACCTGTTCTAAAGAAGGATATCATGGCACAAGAAAAAGTGCAGAGACGAGCTACAAAATTGTTTAAAGGAATGGAGCACTTTAGTTACGAAGAAAGGTTAAAATTTGTTAATATCTTTAGTTGGGAAAAACGGCACCTCTGAGGGGATATGATAACATTATACAAATATATTCGGGGCCAGTACAAACCATTATCTGGAAACCTATTCATAAACAGGTCTATACATAGGACATGAGGTCACACATTTAGGCTGGAAGAAAGGAGACTTAATCTAAGGCAAATATTTTTTTTTTTACAGTAAGAGCAATAAGGATGTGGAATTCTCTGCCTGAAGAGGTCGTTTTATCAGAGTCCATACAGATGTTTAAACAGCAATTGGAGAAATACTTTCAAAAACATAACATAAATAGATATAATTTCTAATTAGGGGGTAATAACTACCGTATTTATCGGCGTATAACACGCCCCGGCGTATAACACGCACCTCATTTTCAGAAGGAAATTCAAGGAAATTTCCACCCCTCCCATAGTATTCCCCCCCCTCATCCCATAGTGTTCCCCCCCTTTCCATAGTAATCTCCCCCCCCCATAGTATTCTCCCCCCATAGTATTCTCCCCCCTCCCATAGTATTCTCCCCCCTCCCATAGTATTCTCCCCCCCTCCCATAGTGTTCTCCCCCTCTCCCATAGTGTTCCCCCCCTCATCCCATAGTGTTCCCCCCCTCATCCCATAGTGTTCCCCCCCTTCCATAGTATTCTTCCCCCCCTCCCATAGTGTCCCCCCCTTCCATAGTATTCTTCCCCCCCTCCCATAGTATTCTCCACCCCCTCCCATAGTGTCCCCCCCTTTCCATAGTATTCTTCCCCCCCTCCCATAGTATTCTCCACCCCCTCCCATAGTGTCCCCCCTTTCCATAGTATTCTTTCCCCCCTCCCATAGTATTCTCCACCCCCCATAGTGTGTCCCCCCCCTCCCATAGTGTCCCCCCCTCCCATAGTGTCCCCTAGTGCACTTTCCCTCTGTCCCATATTTACTTACCTGTCTTGAAGCGTGGGCCGGCTTCACAGCGCGCACCGCGGAACTGGAACTTAAATTTCAGGTTCAGGTTTCCGGCGGGACTGAAAGGAAGTGTGCACACTTCCTTTCAGTCCCGCCGGAAACCGGAACCTGAAATTTAAGTTCCAGTACCGCGGTGCGCGCTGTGAAGCCGGCCCACGCTTCAAGACAGGTAAGTAAATGTGGGATATCGGCGTATAACACAGACCCATGATTTTCTCCCTATTTTCAGGGAGAAAAAGTGCGTGTTATACGCCGATAAATACGGTACTTGGTCCAAGGAAATATCTGACTGCCATTTTGGGGTCAAAAAGGAATTTTTTCCTAGTGTGTTGCAAAATTGGAAACTCTTCTGTTTGTATGGCTTTATTTTGTGTGGGATAATGATGAGAATTTACTATGGCACACATAAAAGGTAACATAGAAGAGGTTATACATTTAGTCACATAAATAAAAGAGCAAAAAATAATTCTTCACTCAAGAGTCCCTGACCTTTGACATCCCTGAGCAATAGCTTAGGGCGGGTAAGTGTTTTTTTTTCCAATAATTATCTATGTAATTCATAAATAGGGTGGAACATATATACATTTGAAATCCTTCAAGTGTAATTGACTTCTAAAGCAGAACATTGCATCGAATAAAAGACTCAAAGGCATTCCATATTTGTTCTATACAAAAAACCCATAATTTCTATTCATATAGCAATTCTGCATTATATTGTAACATGGAAAATAAGGGGGTATAGCCTACCGCATTGATACCCTGCACATTATGGTATCTAAAACCTTGGTAGTAAATTAATAATGTTGTTTCATTTCACAAGATGACTGTTTTATTTAGTGAGTAATTTGAATTAACCACAAGCAGGAACATGCTTAGATATTAATTAATAATCATGATTATACAGTAAACCTAACGTAAGATTAAAATCATGCTGGTTTCTCTCATTGTTTTTTAACAGAAAGACGATCCATCTCTCATTCAGACCGGCCCAGATGAAACTCTTAGAAGCCACCTTCTTGTGTTTGAAGCTGAGCGATCCCGGAGAGAGAGTTGTGTTGTGCAATTCAACGACGACGACAACGACAAGGAATAAATAGTAGAAATGTATTATGAAAAGTAACTTTCTATGTTTACAATTTAGATCACTACACAATGAATATGCTTATACCAAAATGAATGTCTTAATATATTCAACAAAACACAATATGAAATGACTGATTCCATCAAGGGTTCTCAATTGGTTTTAAAAGGAATGTTTGACTGTTTTCAGTCTTTAATGAGATTCAGCAGGAGTCCTTGAATGGTTTCGACAGGAGTCCTGGCTTTCCCCAGCACCCATAGCCTTAAGCTACTTAGACAATGCAGAACTCACACTTCTGCATTATCAGCTTTGAATCTATCAAACTGTGGATGTCAATTTATTAAGCCCACCAACCTCCCCCCCTCCAGGTTGGATGGAGTCACATTCGATAATGAAGAAGTGTAATATGTGTATTATCAATATGGCTTCGGAGAAGGCAGATTTTTGGTGGCAGGGAGAGTTTTATTTTTGTCAAACCACTCCAGAACAACTTGACAGGAAATTGTGACTGCACCAATAGATTCATACAACCATAACCACTACAATGAGCTTTGGTAGTTGTGGTGCAACTTGCGCCTGTTTAATTATAATTGCACTATGTATAAGAAGATGATTACAAAATTCTAAACAAAAACTGTTTAATCATGTTTTTTTTTAAAATATGTATCTGTGTCAATTTACACTATATGGCCAAAAGCATGTGAATACCAGGCAATCACACCTTATCACATGAGCTTGTTGGACATACCATTCCAAAACCACAGGCATTAATATGGAGTTGCTCACCCACCTTTCTGGCTATACCAGCCACCATTCTTCTTGGAAGGCTTTCCATAAAATTTAGGACAACATTTTTTGTGCCTGTAGGAATTTGTGAGAGAACATTTGTAGGGCCGAGATCTAGTATTGAAAAAGTTGCTCTCTTTTCTTGTCGGAGCCCAGGCAGAGGATACTGTTACTTTAAATTTCCTTAAATTTTCCTTTTTATTTTCACCCGTTGTTGGTGTAAATAAGGTAGTTTTGTTTTCAGTTTTTTATGTATGAACGGTGACTATTGTTTTGTTTATAATAAATATTCCTTAATTAAGTAACACTATATTCACCAGAACCACAAAAGCTTAATGTAGTGGTGTTGGTGACAATAGCATGTCCCTGCAGGCTTTTTTAATGTAATTTAAACAATGCATTTTCAGAGAAAAGGCAATGTTTAAATTGTTGCCTAGTAACACCCTTTAGTGTCAACCACTAGAGTTGCTTCCTATACCTGTGTGCGGCACCTATGTTGATTCAATGCATCTCTATGAGAAGATGCTGATTGGCGCAGCTCTTTACCTCGCATGTGCATTAGCTTCCTAATGTTTTTTTATAGGAAAGCGTTAGATTGTCTTAGATCATCAAGACTGATGATCTCAGCCGTGGAGGCAGGGCCTGCTGTGGTGAGACAGGCGCGGCAATGGAGCTAAAAAAAACCTCTTTACTCCACAGAGAGGGGACAGACACCTAAACAGCCACCCCAGCACTATAGTGTTAGGAGTACATGTTTGTATTCCTAACAATATAATGTAAATTGTCTTGGCAGTGTAGCATTATGATATTATTTATTATTAAGTGTAAGTGGTGTTAAGGAGGATTTTTTTCAGTATTTCTGGTCTAGTTCAGACAAATTGAATTTTAACACTTTCAACTTCAGAACTAAGACATGCGCATGCTCGGAGTAGGGTGCGTTCGTGAAGTCAGATACTGATGTGTTCTATTCCATCACAAAGGTGTTCATTGGGAGTAAGGCTTTGTCCTGGCCACTCAAGTTCCTTCACATCAAACCATGTCTTCATCAACTTCACTTTGAGCACTGGGGCACAGACATGCTTGATCAGTAAATGGCCTTACCCCAACTGTTGCCAAAATGTTGGAAGCACCTAATTGTCTACAATTATTTTGTATCCTAAAGCATTAAGATGACTCTTAACTGGAACTATAGGGCCTAGTCCAAACCCTGAAAAACAGTCCCAGACTATAATCCCTTTTCCACCAAACTTTACAGTAGGCACTGTGCATCCAGGTTGGCATCTGCCACACGTATAATGTTCCACCAGACCATCAGATAGTGAAGCACAACTTAAAACTCGACAGAATTTAAATCCATTGCTCCAGGTTTCAGCGGCGATGGGCTTTACGTTACTCCATCTGGTGATTGGCATTGCATTTGTTACTTTGAGAAATGTGTACAACTGCTGTTGTTGCTTCCAGGGGTAGTTTAATATTATGTAGTGAGCGATGCTACAGATGATGTGAATTTTTATGTGCTGCTTCTTGAACGCTTTTATTTCATAATCACCGGGCCAAATCTAGTAAGCAGAAATTGAGGTTTGGCAAAGGTGGTATCCTATAACAGAGACACAATGAAAGTCACTGAGTTCTTCATCCAGTCCATCGCACTGCCAATGGTTATATGTGGAGATGTTGAGATATGAGCTGTAATTTATACACCTGTTAGTAACGGGTGATACTGACGATACAGCTTGATGGTTTAATGTGGAGGAACTCAATAACATACTTTTGACCATAAAATGTATGTATGTATGCATAATATATATGTGTGAATAAATATCTATATATATCAGTGAAAATCTCAGTAACATGTTATGGGTCTGGTTATGTGGTTATTAAGTGTTATTAATAAAATTACTACTGTAACACTTGTCATTTCTTATCTGAACATATCATAATGCAGTAGTAAGCTGTAGAAATCGCATAGGTTCTGCCTGTAAAACAATGATAGTACAAGCACTTACAAGAAGTCCAGCCTCGGCTCTATGATAAACAGACTTTCAAGGGTAATCCAGGATGCCAAAACACACCAAACAAATCCCTGTAATCAGAACAAGGACAGACCAGTGATGAAAGTATCCAATATGGAGAAGCTAATCAGGAGAAGACATTGTATACGTGTTACATGTCCTTGTATAAAAATTTACAAATTAGCAGGCTTCGGCATACTACTATGGTGTATTGACCCCAGTCATTTTCTTTATACAGTTATGCCTTATATTTGTTTATTTAGGTTATAATTGGTATGCATAAATATTTCCAATTTACCACTTAAAGATCTATGATACTTTATTGATATGCACTATATTTATGTATGTATATTATTTTTTTAATATGATAAATAACATTTATTTAGAGCACCACTATTTTGTTTAGTTCGATAATTTAGTATTTTTTTTTTTAACAGTTTTGAGATGGTTCAACTAAATGTTGTTTTGGTGCTACCTGCCTTTTCACTGCTATTAGAGGGTCTTTGTTTCAATTTCACATAGTTTTGTGATTTCCACTGAAGCCAAATAATTTTTTTTTCCTCGACCAAAAAGGAAGAGGTTACAATATTTTCATGCTTTTTTGGTGTTTCTTCAGGAACAAGAACATTGAAACAAGTTTTATTAAGCGTTAAGCCAGAATCTTTTATCCAAAGTCACAGGTCCGAGTCCGCCTATTCTGGATTACGAAGCATTCTCATAGGCAGTACCAGAAGTCTGCATTACCTGGATTACATTGAAGACCTATATGGAGAAAGATCAATCTTACATTCCGACAAGGGTACACAATAAGTTCTCTCCAATAACTGATGCCATTTCTATAGAATTTCTATAGAATTTCATGTTGGCATTGAGTAACTAATGGAAAACAATGGTGTGGAAATGTTTGATCTATGCCACTAGACCTACCTTTTGTTTGTCTGGGGTAAATATAGAGTTAGAATTAGCATATTTCAACTCCTGGTAGAATCGGAGGTTAAAGCTGCTGTGTCAGCAGGTGAAAGGGCTGTTAGCACATTCGTTATAAGGTGAAAGTTCAGAGTGTGACAAGGGAGATGAGGTAGGAATTTGGTAATGCTTGTGAATGGAGTTGGACATTGCATGGAAGAAGCGTTGAATAAGAGGTTTGGTACTATAGCATGGCATCTTGAAAACACACAGGGTTATTCACTTAACACTAGATTTTGCCTGGATGGACAATATCCATAATAAAATCAGTGCTTTCGCATGTGAATCCTGTATAAAGTGTAGTATTCTGATAATTCAAAAAGCATTGGTTTTGATCAAATTTGGAACCAGGATACACATTTGCAAATTGTTTACCATTTGTTTTTATTCAAAGTAATAATTATTTGAAGTACTATTTGCCTACTGGCAGCGTGAGAGTTAATTATGGGGCAGCACTTGCTTGCCAGACACCACATTGAAAAATGTAATAAATAAATATCCTATGGGGTCAATAGATGTCTGAAACTAGCGACTGGGCGGAACTTTGTGTGGAAGGCTTAAAAAATAAATTATGGGGGGTGGATCAGTATTTAATAAAAAAACAAGGGGGAACCTAGTGTAGTCACCTCGGCCTCCACCCATTGGCGACAATACATGCCATTGTCCACATACGCCCAAATAGTGTCATAGCCACCTCCTTCCCTAGTTAACTGGGGGTCCCCCAGCCACCCTCTTTAAAATTAAATAACCCTGGCTACCCTCGCACCCTAATAATGATGAGGGGGGGGGGGTAAATAAAACGAATACCTGTATGTTGATAAATTCTACTTACCATCAGAAAAATAATTTCTTCTAATGCTTATTTTCTTTAGCCCCGGAAAAAGCTAAATTAAAATCCATACAATTTTAGCAAATAAATCATCGCACTTATGACAAATCACGGCTTGAACTATCTTGCTTTGCATGTAATGCGTCTATCTCATATATTAGTTTCCCCTTTTACGTTGCATTACTGAAATAAATGAACTTTTGCACGATATTCAAATTTTTCGAGTATCACCTGTATATGTATCCTAATGAATTGTTACAGTCATGCAAATTGGCTAAATCAATACCCAAATTGCTGAAAATTGTTGCAATTTGTGGATTATTGTGTGTGAATTGTAAAATTTAAGATCTTATGTGAAGCCAAGCCAATGATTTACCAATTTGATTTAACATCAATCTCCTTTAGTAATATTGGAAGTGTTTGCAGGGGGTATAATAATATATGGTACATAACTGTTTAATAAATATAAGTAAAAAAAAAATTCCCATTGACCTCGATGGCTGCCAACCTCCAGTATGAGTCTACTTGCTTGTACTCTGGGAGGCTGCCTATCGCCTTTGTGCTCTCTCTGATGAAGTGCTTTCAGTAGTGTCAGAATCTGCTCAGTGTGTTTTGTCCATTACTACTAGCCTTCATCGGGGAGAATGAGCTTTAGAAAGTGTAATAGTAGAAAATAAAAATTAATTGAGCAGATTCCGTCGTTACTGGGAGAGACATTGTATCAGAGAGCACAAAGGCAACAGAGAGCCATCCAGGGTTTAAATTTGATTAATATTGGAGCTTAATGAATTGAATGTAAAGTCGGTGCAACAAAATGTGCAGGCAGACTTCTGCCAATTCTAACAGATATTTTCATTACCAAAAGTTGTCACTAGCACCATTTTCACAGCAAACTGAATGGGAAAATGACTTAAAGGAAAACCTCCAACACCATAACCACTATAGCCTAGTATAGTGGTTATGGTGCCACGTGTGCCCTGGCACCCTCCGACATTAATTCGCCCTCCTACACTGCCTGCTTCTGAATTCCAATGGATAAATGTTGTCCCCTTACCGGGGCTGCAGTAGTTATAATGCTTGGGGTAACCCTTTAAGTGAGTAACCCCGTTATAGAATTTGTGTCACACCTGACTTGTATAATAACGATGCTAGTGGTATAATACTAAGAATATATAGCATACCAGTGTATTTTAAAGGAGAGAACAGACAAACCCAAACACCATTGATAGAATGTTCTGAAATAGTTTGATAAAAATGTATTTGCTGTTATCATCTGGAAATAAAATATATACTTTACATATATCTTAACCATTAAACAGATCGTATAATCTGTGCATTATAAACATTACATAAATAATATCGTAGTAAACATTTCCGTATATTATCATCCATTAAAGCTACACATCATATAATTTCTTTTCATTCATTTAGTATAAAAATATTTAAAAACAATATATATGTGCAATTTTACTCAATAGTCATACATTCAGTAGCTATGATGGCAGCATGTCAAGTGCATAAACATAAACTAAAAAACAATTTGTTCATATATTCATTAATAATTAATTAATAAGTTAGATCCATCTTTTGTAGCCTTACTTGAGAAATAAATTTGCCTACTTGCAGTACCACATATGGCCACCAGATGAAAGCTATTATGCACCTGTGTCAATGATTTATGTGCATCTCCCTATAATAAGTACTTGGCATTTATATTTATTGAATTAGACAATTCTGAGGTATTACATAGTTTCAGAGTGCAATATGCCAAGTCAAAAATTCCCGTGTTCTCTCTATTAAACAGCAATAATAATATAGTAAGTATAAATACAGAAATGTATTCTATATATATATATATATATATATACATCGTAATATATATATATATATATATATATATATATATATATATAAAATGAAAGTGCATATGATTTATCCATTTCATATGATGAATGACAAGACCGTAGTTACATTGTTCTTTTCCATTTACATGGGGAAAATACATTTGCTTCGAATAGTTTGTTAATACCAACACAGGACAGTAAAATTCGATATATTAACTGTCATTGCGTGGTCAAATCATGTTTCCTTGTCATCTTGTGGAGCCAGCTCTGGTCTTTTTATTTTGTACTGTTGAGGGAAAAGGGAGGGGAAAAGTCTGTTAAATGTACATAGTTTTTTGTGAAATCAGAGAATATTTAGCACATATATAAATACATATACACATTAGACTTCTGCACAAGTGTGTTTCAGCTAGGACGAACGAATGTATCAATCGATTCATTTGGGATTTACCTGTAGAGACTTATTCATGTAAATAGACTCTACGTGTATTTCCTTGGTGGGTCGATTCGTTTGGGTGCAAATAAAACACATTCTATTTGTTTGTCTCATCTAATATGCATTTGTGCAGAGGTCTAATACATGTTAAAAATGTACAGACCTGTGAGAACAGACCTGTGATTCACAAATTAAATGCATTACATTATATTGATTAGTGATTTGTGTATGCATAATGTCCCCAATAAAAACTGTGATTTTGAGCTGTGGCCAACTCAGACTTTCATTATGCTACCTTTTGCAATTAAATGTAACATGGTCTGATTTCTCTTTAAAAAAAAAAAAAGCTTACTATTGAGTGTTACAAGCAGTAGACATTTTGTTGAATATTTAAATTCCTTGCAGTCCCACTTATAGCAACTAGATGACGTGTTATGCACTTACTCCTCCTTAAGACCCACTCCTAAAAAAATTTAGTTCAAATTCTGCCCAAATATATATTTTTTTATCTTCTAAGTTAAATAGGTGAATTGAAAAAAAAAGCAAATCAATTCAGCTGTCATGCCAGCTCGTTTTTTTTTTTTTTACCTAAACCTTGTGATTTTGTGAATAACAATAATACTAACATATTTAACCAGGAAAGGTACATTCAGATTACTCTGGTTTCCAGGTACGTAATGGGGATGTTACTTTTGCCCAACATCCAGGGATATATATCATTCTCTGTGAATGGATAATAAAACATTGTTCTAAAAAACAAACTACCACATCTTGGAAAGTGACAGTCCTTCATTCCTAAACATGCAAGTACGGCAATACTGCACATAGTATTGTTTATCTTCTGATCATTAATATATAGTAATCCGTCGTGTTCATGTTGCCATACCTCTTGTGAAGTATCTACAGTTTCCAATCTGGGACGATATACTCCAGTAGAAAGATCACTGCTGCCAGATTGGCTTCCTTCTAAGTCATATCTTCCAGACTTAGAAAAACTCCCAAGGGAGGACAAGGGGTCGAGATCTAAATAGGGAGTAAAAAGTGTTAGTGAGTGTAAACTGTAATACTGAAATAATTCATGAGCAAAGAGATGTCTAGATGTGCAAGCATCAATATATTCAGCAAATGAGTCAGATATCAGAAGATACAAATCAAAGTTTGTATTTACTATACCCTCCTAGCTTGTGTTCTGTAAAGCAGTGTCAATTGATAGCAAGAGAGCTAGGCATGAACTTTCAACTAGTCCACTTAATTAATAGGGTTTCCATCATCTTATGTATCAGCCAAATGATTGAACATCAGTCGGGAAACTGATGACCCATTACCTGTGTGTTTGAAATTCCAGTTCTCTTCATCCAAAGAATACCATCGTTTGGAATTCCGTCTCTCTTCAAAAAGACTACAAAATAAATAAATGATTTCATAATTTAAAAATTATTTTATATATATATATATATATATATATATATATATATATATATATACACACACACACACGAAAATACACAAGTCTACCTAATTTAAAATAAAGGTTAAGCTGTGTTATTTCCTGCAAGGCACTACGGTCTGCATTTTAGAAGGATCATCGTGATCATCGTGTTTCACTTTATATAGAGCATGGCTAGGTAACCTCCAGCACTCCAGATGTAGACTACATCAACCATGATGCTTTGCTAGCGTTATGACTGTAAGAGCATCATGAAAGATGTATTCCATAACATCTGGAGTGCCGAATGTTGCCTACCCTCGAGGGAAGAAAATCATTGTGTAACATTGCTAATGGAACAAGAAAGTTAATTTTGCTTGAATATTAAATGGGCAATTAACATCCCATTGTACTGGTTATTCTGCCAAGCGTCTATGAGTACCACCTCAATCTATTTGGGACTAGTTTGACAAAACTCAGGGTTTTCCCCAGCAGACTGCCCCCTTGTCCAGCGAACTGGTTATATGTAATTTACATTTCTGCATTATCAATATCAGTTTCATTCAACCTGGATGGTAGTGATGGACTGAGATTAGTGGAGATGGGTTATCCCAGAGCTTAAGATGTGAACTGATCACAGATGCCCGCGTTGCATGCATGAGACATGCATGCATGAGAGTACAGCAAAGACATGGGCTCTTTGTAAATGTACCCTCTAAGAGGCAAAGACAGAGGTGGTGTCATAGAAACATAGAAACATAGAATGTGACGGCAGATAAGAACCATCCGGCCCATCTAGTCTGCTCAGTTTTCTAAATACTTTCATTAGTCCCTGGCATTATCTTATAGTTAGGATAGCCTTATGCCTATCCCACGCATGCTTAAACTCCTTTACTGTGTTAACCTCTACCACTTCAGCTGGAAGGCTATTCCATGCATCCACTACCCTCTCAGTAAAGTAATACTTCCTGATATTATTTTTAAACCTTTGTCCCTCTAATTTTAGACTATGTCCTCTTGTTGTCAGGTAAGTATTTATTTATTGTTCTCCTCTGCTTCCTCCATGCAAGCAAACATGTAACTTTGTCGGGAGAGGTGGTGAGAAGTCTTTGCAAAAAAATGCATATATTCCAAATTTACACACATTAAGCTGAAAATAATACGCATTTGAAAAGAAAAATGGCAGATCGGCTTTAAAGAAAAATTGTCCTAAAAATCGTTTGAGCAGGGTTCTCGTCAACCTATTGTTCCTGTGACATTTTGTAATTCTCATTTATTGTTAAATATCCCCTTTTTATAATATTGTTAAGTGCTGCGTAATAAGTTGGCGCTATATAAACGCTCAAAATAATAATAATAAAAATGCAAATACATAACTATCAAGTGTAAGATAATAATAGAAAATAATGTCCAATAACAGTGTTACTCCCCTTCTGATTGCTATATCGTAAAAAAAATCATAAGAAAATACAGAGATGAACATATAATAAAGACTTACCGTGACTTTTTCTTATTTTTGAAAACGAATACAGCAAAGATTAAAACAATCAGGAGCAGGAGCGCACCGCCAATTACACCAAATATTAAACCATAAAAACCGGCACTCCTTTCATAAGTACTGCAGTCTGCACCACCGTATTGGTAAAAATCATACTGATAACACCTGCAAACAAACATACAAAACAAGGTTAGCTCTGCAAAGCACTGCAATCTTTCCGAGCTCCATTTTAATCTACATATGGACGTGTGTTATTATTCATTTTAATTTACTAAGAAACATAATATTTTATCATGGCCAAGATTATTTTTTTAAAATGACAGATATAGAAGATCATCTGTAACTTGGGTTAAAGGAACACTATAGGGCAAGAACACAAACATGTATTCCTGACCCAATAGTATTAAAAACACCATTTAGCATCTTACCTTTATTCCAGTCTGCTGCTGCTGACTCTGCCCCTGATCTGCCTGCTTGGCTGACATCTTCAGAAGTGGTGATCTGAGCTAATCCCAATGCTTTCCAATATGAAAGCATTGGATTGGCTGAGACTTTCACGGAGGTAGATCAGGGGCAGAGCCAGCACAAGCCAAACACAGCACTGGCCAATCCGCAATCCTCAGATTATTTGAATCAATGCATCTCTATGAGGAAAGTTCAGTGCCTGCATGCAGAGGGTGGAGACACTGAATGGCAGTACTGCACAGTGGGCAGCACTACCCCAGGAAGCACCTCTGGCAGCCATCTGAGGAGTGGCCTATTTATCACTAGGCTGTAATGTAAACACTGCATTTTCTCTGAAAAGACAGTGTTTACCGCAAAAAGACTGAAGAGAATGATTTTACTCACCAGAACAAATACAATAAGCTGTAGTTGTTCTTGTAACTATAGTGTCACTTTAACATACTTTTGCGTTATGATCCAATTTCTTTTAACATACTTTTGCGTTATCATCCAATTTCTTTTAAATTTATATAGGGAGAGGTATTAGCAGTAGAACGAGGGAAGTGCTCATGCCATTGTACATAACACTGGTGAGACCACTGTGCGTCCTACGCGTTTCGTCCTAAGATATTTTTCGTCCAAAATATTTTTGCTCTAACTTATGCACCAAGTCCCTGAGGAAGTCCCATCTTAGGACGAAACGCGTAGGACGCCCAGCGGTGACATGCTAATTGTTTTAAACTTATATGTAAGTTATTAAATTTATTTTTTACTTCACTCTGGAACTGCACTTTATTTCTCCATATATTTTCTCTTTTGAGTTAATATTTCAACCCACTGATGGGAGTATGAAGATGAACATAGAAAATATTGAAGAAAAGGATTTCATTCAAAGCTGTTTTACATCTAACAATTTGTGAGTGGCCAATTGTAAATTATACATCTTCATTTACTCTCACACAGTTAAGCGCTATGTTTTTCCATTTTATCTGTATTTAGCAGATTATCCCCTATTCTATTTGTAAGTATAAAATACCTAAAATGTAAAATAAATTGCTTGAAATAGCTAGCATTTCAAATTATTCAATTCAGTCTCTAAACTTTTTCCAAAATTTCATAAATGTTTTTTTTCTTATACAATGTTAAACTTATTATCTGATACTTCCTTAAGATTTATTGTTTATATTGTTTTAGCTTCCAGCTTTTAGGATTGGACATTTGGAAGGGAAGAGGCAGAGAGCAGCACCCAGTGAACCAGAGATAAGAAGTATAACTGATAGTAAGTGGTTTGATTACTTATATTAGGGGGGTGGCAGGACACTCCAGGGACCATAAGACTACTGGTGTCTGTACTGGTTATGGGTCTTTGCGTGATCCTTTAAAGGGAAACTATAGTGCCAGGAAAACAAAGTTGTTTTCCTGGCACTATAGCTCCCCTCACATGAGGATGTCCAGCGTCAGTTAGGGCATTATCCCCTCATTGCCCCACCAATAGGAGAAGGACAATAAACTGTCCACATCTATTTACGTATTTAAATGTCCCCACCCTATGCCAACAGGTCCCACCCCTGTCATTTCTCCATGGGATGGCTGTACATTTGCCCAATGGCTACCCAGTTGCTAGTTTAGTAAAGTTAGTTACAAGTTCTGGCTCATTGTAATATGGGGGTCTTATTAACCCCCATAGGGTTTTTTTTTTTTTTAAGTATTTAATGGGGCTGTCGGCTAGCAAGTGCTAGCATCCACATAATTAACCCTTGTGTTGCTGTCAAATAGTACTTAAAATTATTGTTTGCTTTCATAAAGGCATATAAACAATAATATGCAAATGCTGGATGCATTGGGTCCTTATTCAGTTTCAAATCGGTACTTTGTGTATCTTCTAGAACCTTTATTCATAAAGCTTTCAGATGTGAAATGAATGGTTTTAAATACATCCTAGTGATTGCTGCAGATTAGCTTGGACTGACTGAATTCCAACTGTATTTAGCTTTAGTAAATATGAGAATTTTGAGGTTGCGATGTTTAGTGAATAACCCTGTAAATGCTGTTTTAATGTTAAATAGGCTCTGGTGAAACTAAAAGAATCAGTGGAATCATAGAAGATGTATGGATGTATTTCTCAATTACATATGAGGATGGCCTATTGCAGGTATAGGCAACCTTTGGCACTCCATATGTTGTGGACTACAGATGTTGTGGACTACATCCCCCATAATGCTCTTACACACATAATGCTGGCAAAGCATCATGGGAGGTGTAGTCCAAAATACCTGCAGTGCCTATGCCTGGCCTATTGCATACACTTTCTTGATTTAATAATAATTTTACGTGCAAATGTAGATACTTACGTGCAAGCTGCACCATCATTTGTGTTTTGACAATCTCCATGATGATTGCAGAAGGCTGGATTATTTAAACAAGGTCCTACACAGAAACAGTACAGAGCATTGCATTCTATGGTGTAATCTGGATATCCCAGCGAGCAGTTCATGTATGGCAACAAATCTGTGACATCTGGGAAAGAGATTAGACAAATCTTGAAATATAGTTTGGTGACAGAGTTCCTAAAGTACAGTGAACCCTTTATGAGTGTCTTGTTCATTGAGGTCAGGGCTCGAGTTCAGCAGGAACGCGTGGGAACGGCGTTCCTGCACTTTTTTTTCAGCAGGAACGCCGTTCCCGTTGCTCCTGCAGGCACTCAAATGCCCCCATGCTCCCCCTGTCATTGGGGGGCCCAAGAGGAGGCCTGATGGCCACCTGATGGACCCCCCCGGTGGGCGGCTGTCTCCCGGTCAGACGCTGCGAGGGAGCTGTGTTCTCTCTGCTCCCTCTCGCCCACGCCATTTGTTGATGCCGGGAGACATTCTGGAGAAGAGAGAACACGGCTCCCTCGCAGCGTCTGACAGCGAGATAGGCACCCGCCACACTGAAGCCCCACTGGACCCCAGGGATAGGTCCACACCAGCTATCCAGGTAGGGAGGCTGGGTGGACAGTTGTACATTTAAAAAAAATTATAATTTTGTGTGTCTGTGAGTGTGTGTGTGTGTCTGTGAGTTTATGTGTGTGTGTGTGTGAGAGTGTGTGTGTGTATCTGTGTGTCTGAGTGTGTGAGTGTATGTGTGTGTGTGTGTGTATGTGTCTGTGTGTATGTGCACCTGTCAGTGTGTGTGTGCACGCGTATAAGTGTATATTATTTTTTTTTGGGGGGGGGGGGGTGGATCTTGGGTGAGTTCCCACACATTATTCCCCAGGACTTGACCCCTGTTTGAGGCATTTTCATCTTTGGGCAAACTCCCATTCTGCTCACTATCAAACTCTGGGGTTTATTCACTATATTGTAAATGAATAGTTGACATTTATCATTGCAGAAGCATTTAGCCCACCATGCTAACTCTACTTCAGTCAAGCTCTTACCAGATCATCAACTTAATTACTACTTACTATTTATAGAGGCAGTACTAGGTATAATATTAAGCAGTTGAGTGTTGCCATTCACCAAGCTTGTGATTTTAGCCAATGATTGCGTAAATGAACTGTTGACGGCATCCGATAAATTTGTATTTATAAAGTTAATGCCAGATTGGTTGTTTGGATAAGCATACTCTGCTGTACTGTTCACACGAATGCTCCCGGCACTGTAAAGAAAAAGTAAATATTATTGACGAAAGAGAAGGCAAGGGCCGCTAACAAGGATTTATATCTCTCTAGACAAATATTTAGCTTGTGATCACCTCATTTATCCAACATTTTCCTAGATTTTTTTTTTTATTTTTTTCACTTTCATTTCTGTAGTCTCTTTCTCTCTTTTAATCTCACTAACTTCTTATTTCTCAGTCTCAACTTCATCTCTTTTCGGAAATGTGTGTTAAAGAATGCATGTGCATTGCATGGGACTTGTAAATAGAATATTATTACATTGGTTGGAGTAGGAATTCCCCAGATCATCACTGGATTTCTGTGGAACACATTTGCTCAGAAATTCCCTTGAGGATTTCCTAAATTGACTGGACTGATTTTATGAAATACTCCAATAAATGGGGGGACCTACCCTAAAGACCTTTGCCTGTTTACTTAAACATCGTCATTATACTTTTACTCTTCTACTCTCTACCCTCTATCCCATAATATAGTATAATACAGCATACCTATGTATAGATATGTGGAACTTAGCACTTCACTTAGCACATCATGTGCTTACACAGGATACCCTACCTTCACTAGAGACTTAAACATCTAAACCCACACCTGCATTATCTGACCCCTGGCATTATCACCAACTTTTCATAGCCTCTTTACCATATCTGTTATGGCCTAGATTTTTTGAGAACTTACGCACATCTGAAAGTTACCCTTCATATCATTTACCTACAATTTATGCCAGCGGAATATTTTCTACTACATTATACCAACCAATGGGAGATTGAAGTGGGGATTTACCTATCTCAAGCACAATGGCAAAAAAATATGTATATGACTCACAAATGCTCAATGTCTTCCAGGGTTCAGGAATCTGTGTCACGCCAAGGGTGCATAATTCATTGTTACACAATAAAATATTGCCATTTAACCCCTTAAGGACAGACGACGGATATATTCCGTCATGATTCCCTTTTATTCCAGAAGTTGTGTCATTAAGGGGTTAATGTAATTTGTGTAGTGCATATATGATTTGGCCACTTGGTTGCAAGGTCAGATGACAGAAAGGACAATGTAAATTGCACAGGAATGTAAAAGGGATCAAATGGTTTACCATATAGCTTGATCCTTTGATTAATCAAAGGCTCTGCAAGGTGTGAGAAGTCACACATAAGTGGCCTGGAAGTCTGGTTTAAATATAAACTAGCTTACTTCAACCTGTACCTTTTAATTGATGAGTTAATTTCTTTGATATGTTAATGCTCATTAGCATTGAAGAAAAAACCCAAAAAACAAACAACAACTCTTGTTTTCCAGTATCATATCCAAAAGAAAGAAACATTAATATTTACCCACAGAATAATAATTGAGCCTCATTTTGTTATATTTGGAATGTGACCAGCACAAGCTTCTAATCAATCCCAAACATGATTTGGGAGGCTGCTTTTGGTTGGTTACTGTGTATGCTGGATATGAGGGAGCATGTGGTTTCTATGTATGGGAATACTCTGTGTGTTGTATGTGGGGAGGCTGTGCATGGTGTACCTGTAAGTGGTATAGGTGTTTTTTTGTTTGTTTGTTTTTTTAAGAGTGGAGTCTATGTTTAAATTATGTGTGCAGTATGTGGAGTGGCTGTGTGTATTGTGTGTTGCTGTGTGTATTGTGGGGATGCAGAGGAATCCCATCACTTTAGGCTCGGGAGGCTGGGATTTCTGGTGGTCCAATCAAAGGCATGATATGATGCCTGGTAGTACAGTGAGGGACTTTTTGGTCTCAACCTCTAGTGGGGTCTAGATCAGGTTTGATACAATTTGTCAATGTTGAATTGCTTGGGAGTTCAGATAGTGATCCATACCTAATGGGAGTAAAGACCACCAGATCCCTCACTGTAGTTGTCTCCCAATTGGCCTCTGAATCTGCACAGCAGGTTCCTCCTGACTATAAGTTCCCCTTAACCCCTCTAAATTCCACTTCACCCCAGACTCACCCTTATGCTTAGCTTCCTAACCCTAACTACCACTTATCAGGTCCCAGGCTTATGCCTCCCCTAAACTTCCAGCCAGCTGTTACTATAAACTGTGCCATTGTTAACAGCTCCATAATTCTCTGTTTTAATGACATTCCATAACGTCTGTAAGGATATCAATATTTAAAACATTTGTTTCCACTGTGATTTAGTTTAATTGCTTACAGCAGTCAATGTGAGATTGTACATGTGGAATTGAATCTACTTAAGAACAAACATTTTTTTTAATTACCTGAAGCTAAAAGATGTTATTGATACAAAATACTCCGGTGAAGCGGTCGTGTAGATCTCAATAAGCTGTAAAAATCAAGTCAATTATTTATACATATGAATTATCATACATATAAGCTTATAAAGAAACTGATTTGCTTATAAAATAAAAATAAATATTAAAATATATTATTCTTATTGGAACTTCTCACACATACACAATTACATGACTGCATTGCATTTCCATTTACTTTTTTAGTTTTTTTGCCCTACATACTTTATGCATGTATTTTCCACATCCACCAGTCAATCTCATTTTTCCTGCTCACTGTAGTGTGTTTTAAACTAATATTCAGATTACAAAATTATTACAATTCATTCTTATTACTTTTTATTATTACTTCCATACTTACAAGTGTATATAACATATTCTTCCAACTATTAATCGTAATGTTGCTGTAAGTTAAGCTTATAGATATCAATACATTTATTTGCCTCTTTGGTTGCTTCTGTGTATCTGCAAAAGGAGAAAAAACAAACATTGTTTTGAATGTATTTGCCATTTAATTATAAAGTTTGCTAAGAGTATTAAAAAATTGAAGATTATCAAACCCTTTAGGGTTAAAAAAAAAAAAATGGAGGAAGGGAGAAGATTAAAAAAAAAAGAGGAATAAAATGCGTAGCCTAGTCATTGTGCAAGAATCCGTCGGGGTATTTAACAGAACTATAACGTTAATAAATTCAGACCCTCACACTTTTGGGAAACTAACTAGAGCAGTTACAGGAACACTCCAAATCCCACAGCTTATTATAGTGAATAAGGTTCCACAGGCCACAATCAACAACCTCTATGAGAGAGGAGATGTGTTGCGCTGTGTGAGGCAAATGTTGGTCACACCAGATACTGACTGGTTTTCCGACCCCCCCCCCCCCCAACCCCCCCAGACCTTCCCAACACAGTAAAACTGCACATTTTAGATTGGTCTTTTATTGTGGCCAACCTAAGGCACACCTGTGCAATAATCATGCTGTAAAATCAGTGGATGGATTATCTCGGTAAAGGAGAAGTGCTCACTAACACAGATTTAGAAAAATGTGTGAACAATACCTATACCTACTAGAGCCCCTATCCCGGCAGTCTCCAGGTAAGTTGTCAAACTGTTCTAAAACGGTTTGACTACTTATTCTGGGAGGGCACCACGGCACTCCAGGCACCATAACCATTACATAGAGCTGTAGTGGTTGTTGTGCCTGGATTGTTCCTTTAAATAATCTACCAGTGCCGCTCCCGAGATTAGGTCCTGGATCCGCCCCGTCTATAATTAACCTTTTCTAACTCACTCCACACATTAACAATCAACTCAGCTTACGTTTTAGTTTTAAATGTGTAAATGTCAAAATACTGTACAGGAGAGTGTTAAAATCATTGAAATTTTGGTTTATAAGTGCTTTTTTTTCTACATGTATAATTAAAGTATTACACTTTTTTTTAAGGAATGATAGACAGCAAAATACAACCAATATCCAAAGGTATTATTGTGTGATTAGATGATTAGATATATATATAGACATTATCCAAGCTCTTACCTATAACGGTTCCGGTAACATTTTTTCCAAATTCACATGAATCTCCAATAAAACCGTCTACACATTTGCAGACACATTCTCCGGTAGTAGAATTATCTGAACACTGCTGGTTACTATTGCCAGTGCATGGCTTTTGAGTAGACTTGAGAGATGAAGTTGTAGGCATTGATGTGATTATAGTTGATGATAATGTTGTAACAGTGCTTGTACTGGTCAGATGTGTAGATCTGAATGTTGTAACCAGTCCAGTAGTTCTGTTGAGTGTGGATAGAGATGATGATGGCGTGGATCCATGTGTTGTGGTCAGTGTAGATAAAGAATAGGAAGTCTGAGTTGTAGGTCGTTGGGTACTGCTAGAAGCATGGACAGTAGTTGATTTATTTGTTGAAGTCAATGTTGTGCTTGAAGATAATGATATACTAGAAAAACTTGGAGATGGTTCTGTTTGAGAAGAAACTGTTGTAAGTGTGTTCATTGTGGGCTGTGTTTCGGTGAAACTCAGTGTGGATGAAATAACTGGAAGCACAGTTATGGTACCTGTGAAAGGCAATGTCTGAGAAGTCTTTGCTTGAGTTGCGGATGTTAAGGATGTAAATGTTGACATAGTGATTGGTGAAAATTCAGTTGCTGTACTGGATGAAGGTTCTCTTTGAGTCGAGGTTTTGCTACCTGTAAAAGGCAATGTCTCAGAAGTCTCTCTTTGAGTTGCACTTGATGGGGATGTACCAGTTGTGGTCTCAGTCAGAGGTGAACTTTCAGTTGCTTTACTAGTAAAATATACTCTTTGAGTTGAGCTTATAGTACCTGTGAAAGGCAAGGTCTCAGTAGTCTCTGTTTGAGTTGCACTTGATGGTGATGTAAAAGTTGCTGTCTCAGTCAGAGTTGAACTTTCAATTGCTCTACTAGTAGACGATTCTCTATGAGTTGAGCTTATGGTGAAAGGAAATGTCTCAGAAGTCTCTGTTTTAGTTGCACTTGATATTGATGTAAATGAGGATGTCTCAGTCAGAGGTGTACTTTCAGTTGCTCTACTAGATGAAGGTTCCGTTTGAGTTGAACTTATGGTCCCTGTAAAAGGTAATGTCTCATAAGTCTCTGTTTGAGTTGCAGTTGTGGTAATCTCAGTCAGAGGTGAACTTTCAATTGCTCTACTAGTAGAAGATACTCCTTGAGTTGAGCTTATGGTGAAAGGGAATGTCTCAGAAGTCTCTGTTTTAGTTGCACTTGATATTGATGTAAATGAGGATGTCTCAGTCAGAGGTGAACTTTCAGTTGCTCTACTAGATAAAGGTTCCATTTGAGTTGAACTTATGGTTCCTGTAATAGGTAATGTCTCAGAAGTCTCTGTTTGAGTTGCACTTGAAGTTGATGTAAATGAGGGTGTCTCAGTCAGAGGTGAACTTTCAGTTACTCTACTAGATGAAGGTTCCGTTTGACTTGAACTTATGGTCCCTGTAAAAGGTAATGTCTCAGAAGTCTCTGTTTGAGTTGCAGTTGTGGTAATCTCAGTCAGAGGTGAACTTTCAGTTGCTCTACTAGTAAACGATACTCTTTGAGTTGAGCTTATGGTACCTGTGAAAGGCAAGGTCTCAGAGGTCTCTGTTTGAGTTGCACTTGATGGTGATGTAAAAGTTGCTGTCTCAGTCTGAGGTGAACTTTCAGTTGCTGTACTAGTAGAAGATTCTCTTTGAGTTGAGCTTATGGTGAAAGGCAATGTCTCAAAAGTCTCAGTTTGAGTTGCACTTGTGGTAATCTCAGTCAGAGGTGAACTTTCAGTTGCTCTACTAGTAAACGATACACTTTGAGTTGAGCTTATGGTACCTGTGAAAGGCAAGGTCTCAGAGGTCTCTGTTTGAGTTGAACTGGATGGTGATGTAAAAGTGTCTGTCTCAGTCAGAGGTGAACTTTCAGTTGCTCTACTAGATGAAGGTTCCGTTTGAGTTGAACTTATGCTCCCTGTAAAAGGTAATGTCTCAGAAGTCTCTTTTTGAGTTGCACTTGATGGGGATGTGAATGAGGATGTCTCAGTCAGAGGTGAACTTTCAGTTGCTCTACTAGTAGAGGATACTCTTTGAGTTGAACTTATAGTGAAAGGCAATGTCTCAGAAGTCTCTGTTTGTGTTTCACTTGATGTTGATGTAAATGAGGATGTCTCAGTCAGAGGTGAACTTTCAGTTGCTCTACTAGATGATGGTTCCGTTTGAGTTGAACCTATGGTCCCTGTAAAAGGTAATGTCTCAGAAGTCTCTGTTTCAGTTGCAGTTGTGGTAATCTCAGTCAGAGGTGAACTTTCAGTTGCTCTACTAGTAAACGATACTCTTTGAGTTGAGCTTATGGTACCTGTGAAAGGCAAGGTCTCAGAGGACTCTGTTTGAGTTGCACTTGATGGTGATATAAAAGTTGCTGTCTCAGTCAGAGGTGAACTTTCAGTTGCTGTACTAGTAGAAAATTCTCTTTGAGTTGAGCTTATGGTGAAAGGCAATGTCTCAAAAGTCTCTGTTTGAGTTGCACTTGATGTTGATGTAAATAAGGATGTCTCAGTCAGAGGTGAACTTTCAGTTGCTCTACTAGATGAAGGTTCTGTTCGAGTTGAACTTATGGTCCCTGTAAAAGGTAATGTCTCAGAAGTCTCTGTTTGAGTTGCACTTGATGTTGATGTGAATGAGGATGTCTCAGTCAGAGGTGAACTTTCAGTTGCTCTACTAGATGAAGGTTCCGTTTGAGTTGAACTTATGGTCCCTGTAAAAGGTAATGTCTCAGAAGTCTCTGTTTGAGTTGCAGTTGTGGTAATCTCAGTCAGAGGTAAACTTTCAGTTGCTCTACTAGTAAACGATACTCCTTGAGTTGAGCTTATGGTGAAAGGGAATGTCTCAGAAGTCTCTGTTTTAGTTGCACTTGATATTGATGTAAATGAGGATGTCTCAGTCAGAGGTGTACTTTCAGTTGCTCTACTAGATGAAGGTTCCGTTTGAGTTGAACTTATGGTCCCTGTAAAAGGTAATGTCTCAGAAGTATCTGTTTGAGTTGTAGTTGTAGTAATCTCAGTCAGAGGTGAACTTTCAGTTGCTCTACTAGTAAACGATACACTTTGAGTTGAGCTTATGGTACCGGTGAAAGGCAAGGTCTCAGAGGTCTCTGTTTGAGTTGCACTTGATGGTGATGTAAAAGTTGCTGTCTCAGTCAGAGGTGAACTTTCAGTTGCTGTACTAGTAGAAGATTCTCTTTGAGTTGAGCTTATGGTGAAAGGCAATGTCTCAAAAGTCTCTGTTTGAGTTGAACTGGATGGTGATGTAAAAGTGTCTGTCTTAGTCAGAGGTGAACTTTCAGTTGCTCTACTAGATGAAGGTTCCGTTTGAGTTGAACTTATGCTCCCTGTAAAAGGTAATGTCTCAGAAGTCTCTTTTTGAGTTGCACTTGATGGGGATGTGAATGAGGATGTCTCAGTCAGAGGGGAACTTTCAGTTGCTCTACTAGTAGAGGATACTCTTTGAGTTGAACTTATAGTGAAAGGTAATGTCTCAGAAGTCTCTGTTTGTGTTTCACTTGATGTTGATGTAAATGAGGATGTCTCAGTCAGAGGTGAACTTTCAGTTGCTCTACTAGATGATGGTTCCGTTTGAGTTGAACCTATGGTCCCTGTAAAAGGTAATGTCTCAGAAGTCTCTATTTGAGTTGCAGTTGTGGTAATCTCAGTCAGAGGTGAACTTTCAGTTGCTCTACTAGTAAACAATACTCTTTGAGTTGAGCTTATGGTACCTGTGAAAGGCAAGGTCTCAGAGGACTCTGTTTGAGTTGCACTTGATGGTGATATAAAAGTTGCTGTCTCAGTCAGAGGTGAACTTTCAGTTGCTGTACTAGTAGAAAATTCTCTTTGAGTTGAGCTTATGGTGAAAGGCAATGTCTCAAAAGTCTCTGTTTGAGTTGCACTTGATGTTGATGTAAATAAGGATGTCTCAGTCAGAGGTGAACTTTCAGTTGCTCTACTAGATGAAGGTTCTGTTCGAGTTGAACTTATGGTCCCTGTAAAAGGTAATGTCTCAGAAGTCTCTGTTTGAGTTGCACTTGATGTTGATGTGAATGAGGATGTCTCAGTCAGAGGTGAACTTTCAGTTGCTCTACTAGATGAAGGTTCCGTTTGAGTTGAACTTATGGTCCCTGTAAAAGGTAATGTCTCAGAAGTCTCTGTTTGAGTTGCAGTTGTGGTAATCTCAGTCAGAGGTAAACTTTCAGTTGCTCTACTAGTAAACGATACTCCTTGAGTTGAGCTTATGGTGAAAGGGAATGTCTCAGAAGTCTCTGTTTTAGTTGCACTTGATATTGATGTAAATGAGGATGTCTCAGTCAGAGGTGTACTTTCAGTTGCTCTACTAGATGAAGGTTCCGTTTGAGTTGAACTTATGGTCCCTGTAAAAGGTAATGTCTCAGAAGTATCTGTTTGAGTTGTAGTTGTAGTAATCTCAGTCAGAGGTGAACTTTCAGTTGCTCTACTAGTAAACGATACACTTTGAGTTGAGCTTATGGTACCGGTGAAAGGCAAGGTCTCAGAGGTCTCTGTTTGAGTTGCACTTGATGGTGATGTAAAAGTTGCTGTCTCAGTCAGAGGTGAACTTTCAGTTGCTGTACTAGTAGAAGATTCTCTTTGAGTTGAGCTTATGGTGAAAGGCAATGTCTCAAAAGTCTCTGTTTGAGTTGCACTTGATGTTGATGTAAATAAGGATGTCTCAGTCAGAGGTGAACTTTCAGTTGCTCTACTAGATGAATGTTCTGTTTGAGTTGAACTTATGATCCCTGTAAAAGGTAATGTCTCAGAAGTCTCTGTTTGAGTTGCAGTTGTCGTAATCTCAGTCAGAGGTGAACTTTCAATTGCACTACTAGTAGAAGATACTCTTTGAGTTGAGTTTATGGTGAAAGGGAATGTCTCAGAAGTCTCTGTTTGAGTTGCACTTGATGGTGATGTAAAAGTTGCTGTCTCAGTCAGAGGTGAACTTTCAGTTGCTGTACTAGTAGAAGATTCTCTTTGAGTTGAGCTTATGGTGAAAGGCAATGTCTCAAAAGTCTCAGTTTGAGTTGCACTTGTGGTAATCTCAGTCAGAGGTGAACTTTCAGTTGCTCTACTAGTAAACGATACACTTTGAGTTGAGCTTATGGTACCGGTGAAAGGCAAGGTCTCAGAGGTCTCTGTTTGAGTTGAACTTGATGGTGATGTAAAAGTGTCTGTCTCAGTCAGAGGTGAACTTTCACTTGCTCTACTAGATGAACGTTCCGTTTGAGTTGAACTTATGCTCCCTATAAAAGGTAATGTCTCAGAAGTCTCTTTTTGAGTTGCAGTTGATGGGGATGTGAATGAGGATGTCTCAGTCAGAGGTGAACTTTCAGTTGCTCTACTAGTAGAGGATACTCTTTGAGTTGAACTTATAGTGAAAGGCAATGTCTCAGAAGTCTCTGTTTGTGTTTCACTTGATGTTGATGTAAATGAGGATGTCTCAGTCAGAGGTGAACTTTCAGTTGCTCTACTAGATGATTGTTCCGTTTGAGTTGAACCTATGGTCCCTGTAAAAGGTAATGTCTCAGAAGTCTCTGTTTGAGTTGCAGTTGTGGTAATCTCAGTCAGAGGTGAACTTTCAGTTGCTCTACTAGTAAACGATACTCTTTGAGTTGAGCTTATGGTACCTGTGAAAGGCAAGGTCTCAGAGGTCTCTGTTTGAGACGCACTTGATGGTGATATAAAAGTTGCTGTCTCAGTCAGAGGTGAACTTTCAGTTGCTGTACTAGTAGAAGATCCTCTTTGAGTTGAGCTTATGGTGAAAGGCAATGTCTCAAAAGTCTCTGTTTGAGTTGCACTTGATGTTGATGTAAATAAGGATGTCTCAGTCAGAGGTGAACTTTCAGTTGCTCTACTAGATGAAGGTTCTGTTCGAGTTGAACTTATGGTCCCTGTAAAAGGTAATGTCTCAGAAGTCTCTGTTTGAGTTGCACTTGATGTTGATGTGAATGAGGATGTCTCAGTCAGAGGTGAACTTTCAGTTGCTCTACTAGATGAAGGTTCCGTTTGAGTTGAACTTATGGTCCCTGTAAAAGGTAATGTCTCAGAAGTCTCTGTTTGAGTTGCACTTGATGTTGATGTAAATGAGGATGTCTCGGTCAGAGCTATACTTTCAGTTACTCTACTAGATGAAGGTTCCGATTGAGTTGAAGTTATGGTCCCTGTAAAAGGTAATGTCTCAGAAGTCTCTGTTTGAGTTGCACTTGATGTTGATGTAAATGAGGATGTCTCAGTCAGAGGTGAACTTTCAGTTGCTCTACTAGATGAAGGTTCTGTTTGAGTTGAACTTATGGTCCCAGTAAAAGGTAATGTCTCAGAAGTCTCTGTTTGAGTTGCAGTTGTGGTAATCTCAGTCAGAGGTGAACTTTCAGTTGCTCTACTAGTAAACGATACTCTTTGAGTTGAGCTTATGGTACCTGTGAAAGGCAAGGTCTCAGGGGTCTCTGTTTGAGTTGCACTTGATGGTGATGTAAAAGTTGCTGTCTCAGTCAGAGGTGAACTTTCAGTTGCTGTACCAGTAGAAGATTCTCTTTGAGTTGAGCTTATGGTGAAAGGCAATGTCTCAAAAGTCTCAGTTTGAGTTGCAGTTGTGGTAATCTCAGTCAGAGGTGAACTTTCAATTGCTCTACTAGTAGAAGATACTCTTTGAGTTGAGCTTATGGTGAAAGGGAATGTCTCAGAAGTCTCTGTTTGAGTTGCACTTGATGGTGATGTAAAAGTTGCTGTCTCAGTCAGAGGTGAACTTTCAGTTGGTGTACTAGTAGAAGATTCTCTTTGAGTTGAGCTTATGGTGAAAGGCAATGTCTGAAAAGTCTCTGTTTGAGTTGCACTTGATGTTGATGTAAAAGTTGCTGTCTCAGTCAGAGGTGAACTTTCAGTTGCTTTACTAGTAGAAGATTCTCTTTGAGTTGAGCTTATGGTGAAAGGCAATGTCTCAGAAGTCTCTGTTTGAGTTGCAGTCGATGGGGATGTAAATGAGGATGTCTCAGTAAGAGGTGAACTTTGAGTTGCTCTACTAGTAAAAGATACTCTTTGAGTTGAGCTTATGGTACCTGTGAAAGGCAAGGTCTCAGAGGTCTCTGTTTGAGTTGCACTTGATGGTGATGTAAAAGTTGCTGTCTCAGTCAGAGATGAACTTTCAGTTTCTGTACTAGTAGAAGATTCTCTTTGAGTTGAGCTTATGGTGAAAGGCAATGTCTCAAAGGTCTCTGTTTGAGTTGCACTTGATGTTGATGTAAATAAGGATGCCTCAGTCAGAGGTGAACTTTCAGTTGCTCTACTAGATGAAGGTTCCGTTTGAGTTGAACTTATGGTTCCTGTAAAAGGTAATGTCTCTGGAGTCTCTGTTTGAGTTGCAGTCGATGGGGATGTAAATGAGAATGTCTCAGTCAGAGGTGAACTTTCAGTTACTCTACTAGATGAAGGTTCCGTTTGAGTTGAACTTATGCTTCCTGTAAAAGGTAATGTCTCAGAAGTCTCTGTTTGAGTTGTAGTTGTGGTAATCTCAGTCAGAGGTGAACTTTCAGTTGCTCTACTAGTAAACGATACACTTTGAGTTGAGCTTATGGTACCTGTGAAAGGCAAGGTCTCAGAGGTCTCTGTTTGAGTTGCACTTAATGGTGATGTAAAACTTGCTCTCTCAGTCAGAGGTGAACTTTCAGTTGCTTTACTAGTAGAAGATTCTCTTTGAGTTGAGCTTATGGTGAAAGGCAATGTCTCAGAAGTCTCTGTTTGAGTTGCAATTGATGGTGATGTAAAAGTTGCTGTCTCAGTCAGAGGTGAACTTTCAGTTTCTGTACTAGTAGAAGATTCTCTTTGAGTTGAGCTTATGGTGAAAGGCAATGTCTCAAAAGTCTCGGTTTGAGTTGCACTGGATGTTGATGTAAATAAGGATGTCTCAGTCAGAGGTGAACTTTCAGTTGCTCTACTAGATGAAGGTTCCGTTTGAGTTGAACTTATGGTTCCTGTAAAAGGTAATGTCTCTGGAGTCTCTGTTTGAGTTGCACTTGATGTTGCTGTGAATGAGGATGTCTCAGTCAGAGGTGAACTTTCAGTTGCTCTACTAGATGAAGGTTCCGTTTGAGTTGAACTTATGGTCCCTGTAAAAGGTAATGTCTCAGAAGTCTCTGTTTGAGTTGCAGTTGTGGTAATCTCAGTCAGAGGTGAACTTTCAGTTGCTCTACTAGTAAACGATACTCTTTGAGTTGAGCTTACGGTACCTGTGAAAGGCAAGGTCTCAGATGTGTCTGTTTGAGTTGCACTTGATGGTGATGTAAAAGTTGCTGTCTCAGTCAGAGGTGAACTTTCAGTTGCTGTACTAGTAGAAGATTCTCTTTGAGTTGAGCTAACGGTGAAATACAATGTCTCAAAAGTCTCGGTTTGAGTTGCACTGGATGTTGATGTAAATAAGGATGTCTCAGTCAGAGGTGAACTTTCAGTTGCTCTACTAGATGAAGTTTCTGTTTGAGTTGAACTTATGGTCCCTGTAAAAGGTAATGTCTCAGAAGTCTCTGTTTGAGTTGCAGTTGTGGTAACCTCTGTCAGAGGTGAACTTTCAGTTTCTGTACTAGTAGAAGATTCTCTTTGAGTTGAGCTTATGGTGAAAGGCAATGTCTCAAAAATCTCTGTTTGAGTTGCACTTGATGTTGATGTAAATAAGGATGTCTCAGTCAGAGGTGAACTTTCAGTTGCTCTACTAGTAAAATATACTCTTTGAGTTGAGCTTATGGTACCTGTGAAAGGCAAGGTCTCAGAGGTCTCTGTTTGAGTTGCACTTGATGGTGATGTAAAAGTTGCTGTCTCAGTCAGAGGTGAACTTTCAGTTTCTTTACTAGTAGAAGATTCTCTTTGAGTTGAGCTTATGGTGAAAGGCAATGTCTCAAAAGTTTCTGTTTGAGTTGCACTTGATGTTGCTGTAAATAAGGATGTCTCAGTCAGAGGTGAACTTTCAGTTGCTCTACTAGATGAAGTTTCTGTTTGAGTTGAACTTATGGTCCCTGTAAAAGGTAATGTCTCAGAAGTCTCTGTTTGAGTTGCAGTTGTGGTAACCTCTGTCAGAGGTGAACTTTCAGTTGCTATACTAGTAGATGATTCTCTTTGAGTTGAGCTTATGGTGAAAGGCAATGTCTCAGAAGTTTCTGTTTGACTTGCACTTGATGTTGATGTAAATGAGGATGTCTCAGTCACAGGTGAACTTTCAGTTACTCTACTAGATGAAAGTTCAGTTTGAGTTGAACTTATGGTCCCTGTGAAAGGCAAGGTCTGAGAAGTCTCTGTTTGAGTTGCACTTGATGGTGATGTAAAAGTTGCTGTCTCAGTCAGAGGTGAACTTTCAGTTGCTTTACTAGTATAAGATTCTCTTTGAGTTGAGCTTATGGTGAAAGGCAATGTCTCAGAAGTCTCTGTTTGAGTTGCAATTGATGGGGATTTAAAAGTTTCTGTCTCAGTCAGAGGTGAACTGTCAGTTGCTCTACTAGATAAAGATTCTCTTTGAGTTGAACTTATGGTCCCTGTAAAAGGTAATGTCTCAAAAGTCTCTGTTTGAGTTGCAGTCGATGGGGATGTAAATGAGGATGTCTCAGTCAAAGGTGAACTTTCAGTTACTCTACTAGATGAAGGTTCCGTTTGAGTTGAACTTATGCTCCCTGTAAAAGGTAATGTCTCAGAAGTCTCTGTTTGAGTTGTAGTTGTGCTACTCTCAGTCAGATGTGAACTTTCAGTTACTCTACTAGTAAAAGATACTCTTTGAGTTGAGCTTATGGTACCTGTGAAAGGCAAGGTCTCAGAGGACTCTGTTTGAGTTGCACTTGATGGTGATGTAAAAGTTGCTGTCTCAGTCAGAGGTGAACTTTCAGTTTCTGTACTAGTAGAAGATTCTCTTTGAGTTGAGCTTATGGTGAAAGGCAATGTCTCAAAAGTCTCTGTTTGAGTTGCACTTGATGTTGATGTAAATAAGGATGTCTCAGTCAGAGGTGAACTTTCAGTTGCTCTACTAGATGAAGGTTCCGTTTTAGTTGAACTTATGGTTCCTGTAAAAGGTAATGTCTCTGGAGTCTCTGTTTGAGTTGTACTTGATGTTGCTGTGAATGAGGATGTCTCAGTCAGAGGTGAACTTTCAGTTGCTCTACTAGATGAAGGTTCCGTTTGAGTTGAACTTATGGTACCTGTGAAAGGCAAGGTCTCAGAGGTCTCTGTTTGAGTTGCACTTGATGGTGATGTAAAAGTTGCTGTCTCAGTCAGAGGTGAACTTTCAGTTTCTGTACTAGTAGAAGATTCTCTTTGAGTTGAGCTTATGGTGAAAGGCAATGTCTCAAAAGTCTCTGTTTGAGTTGCACTTGATATTGATGTAAATAAGGATGTCTCAGTCAGAGGTGAATTTTCAGTTGCTCTACTAGATGAAGTTTCCGTTTGAGTTGAACTTATGCTTCCTGTAAAAGGTAATGTCTCAGAAGTCTCTGTTTGAGTTGTAGTTGTGGTAATCTCAGTCAGAGGTGAACTTTCAGTTGCTCTACTAGATGAAGGTTCTGTTTGAGTTGAACTTATGGTCCCTGTAAAAGGTAATGTCTCAGAAGTCTCTGTTTGAGTTGCAGTTGTGATAACCTCAGTCAGAGGTGAACTTTCAGTTGCTCTACTAGATGAAGGTTCCGTTTGAGTTGAACTTATGGTACCTGTGAAAGGCAAGGTCTCAGAGGTCTCTGTTTGACTTGCACTGGATGTTGATGTAAATGAGGATGTCTCAGTCAGAGGTGAACTTTCAGTTACTCTACTAGATGAAGGTTCCGTTTGAGTTGAACTTATGGTCCCTGTAAAAGGCAATGTCTCAGAAGTCTCTGTTTTAGTTTCAGTTAATGGAGATGTAAAGGATAACATCTCAGTAACTGGTGAAGTTTCGGGCGCTCTGCTTGTTGAACTCATTGCTTGTACGCTGGTAGATGTCTGCTCTGTTTGAAAGGACACAGAATATTCTGTAACAGTTGCAAATGTCGTGGTTCCTGAAATTTCACAGTTTGTTCCATAATATGCATCTGGACACCTGTCAGAAAGAATTATTATATGTGAGACTTTATTACAATATCACAGGGTCATTTTATGTAGCTGATAGAATATTAATGTTTAAAGGTTCTAATGCATTGGTGTCACTGTCATTATATGTATGTTGTTAACAGTGGCATTAAATTGTATCTTTCAATCTTAGACGTTAATGAACTTTACATACGTGCACATTGGTCCACTGAATGTGTTTGTACAGTTGCCTCCATTTAAGCAGCTTGATGCATCAATCTGACATGGTCCCGTGCACTCACATGACTGACCATTACATTGTACACTGTAGTTTGCAAATGTTGTGCTGCAGCTCAAAAATGGTCGTAGATCAGTTACATCTAAAGGAATAAAAGATGTTTATTATAGAAGAAAAATAATACTTGTTTGATGCATTGTTCTTTGTATTATCTTAGTATTATTATTTTTACTTTTTGAATATGAGAAAAAAATGCTTTGTTTATCCCTTGCTGATAAGGTTAATATTTATGATGATCAGTGCTCTTTGGTGCATTCCACAGTTGCACTGATACAATGTTAACAGGAACAAATGTAAAACAATACAAGGAGATAACAAGTTTATTGTTGACGTGGTAGACTTTCTACAAAAGTACAATGATAATTATCAACTTGAGTTATATACTTATTTACTCTCCTAAAAAAAAAAAAAGCTACTATGAAATATAATAATAATTATACATTGCATACTTGTTATTGGAGATGTTTCAGATGCGACATTCAGGAGTGTAACGGTTGAATTGTCTATGGTTACTTGTGAATTATTAAATTGACGTTGAACTTCAGAAGTCAAATTTTCATTTATGAAGTCAATACCCGTCTGATTGTTAGGATAATCATAGACTCCTGAAGTGTTGGCTATGATACTTCCATTACTGAAATATGACAGAGGAAAGAAAAAGAAAAGATTATAAAAGATAGAATAAACCTAGAGATATTTCTATATTAGGTAATAACGCACATTTTTACAATACAATACAATTGCTTGGCAGGGTTCTAGAACACAATTTTATGTATTTCCGAAAAAAACAACCAGAATTAATACTGCACAGGAAGGAAAGTAACTTCTCTTCATCTAGAATCTTCATTCTTCATCTAGAATCTAATAGTTCCAATGTCCAAGCTATCGTCTGAGCATGGTTACTATCATCTATCTCCAAACCCATTCACATGTGCCTATTTACAGAGATACATTTTACAGGTTTTAAGGATGCCAAGGTGCTACTTGTAGATGTCACAAAAATGGTTATGAAGTGTGGGGGCAATTTGGGACTGATCAATTTGGAGCGCAAAGAAAATTAATTTGATTCGTTTGTACCAGCTAAAAATCAGTAATGTGTAAGTCTACCAAATACCCATCATTTTACATGATATGTTTAAATCAGAGCATATAAATAATTCTGATATAGGGAATGGGAAATTGGAGATGAGTAATGATATGAAGTACAGTAATTAAAGGGACACTATAGGCACCAGAAACACTAAAGTTTATTATAGTGGTTCTGGGCCACAAATACCATCTCTGCAGCCTTAGCATTGTAAACATTGCGTAATATGAGAAAGGGTAATGTCTAAACCATCTGCCTAACGCCACAAATAGTGGCAGTCACTAGTAGGGCTTCCTGGCTTCGTTACTGGAAAAATTGCAGGACAGAAATTCATTGTATCCACACTCAGCATGGAGAGGCTGAAGGCTCTACTTACAGATGCATTGAGTTAATACATCTCAATAAGGAGAGTAGGTAGGGTAACATTTTAGCTTTAGGGATCCATGTTTGTATTCATAACTCTATGGTGTTCTTAAAAAAAAAAAAAATAATTAAACTTATACTAAGTGTAATTGTGTTCTAAGAAAGGTATAGTGTAATGTT
Organism: Pelobates fuscus; assembly: GCF_036172605.1. Lineage (NCBI taxonomy): Eukaryota > Metazoa > Chordata > Amphibia > Anura > Pelobatidae > Pelobates > Pelobates fuscus. The sequence continues at coordinate 99,245,271 of NC_086327.1, forward strand.
CAGCTATTCCCCAATTCATTATTATTAATAAATGTCATTGGGGTTATATGCTGGTGCCAAAAATGGATGTTGATCTAAGATATATAGCAAATATGAAAGTCGATTAATCTCATATAGATACCTGAATCCATGGATTATAATCCGTACAAAGTACAGTGGTGCTGCGTCTCTGTATTTATTGGTAAAAGTCTAAAAAAGAAGAAAATATAAAATCTATATTAATTAACCAGTTTATTATTGGTTACATAATCAGCCACTTCAGATTGGTGGATGATTTGTGCAGGGTAACCAATACATAAATAACAAATTATAGTTACTAAAATGTTATTACTAAAAACACTTTTTGAAAATTCATATCTGCCCCCTAGTGGCAGTGATATATAAGGCAAAAGCAGTAAGCAGTATATATTAAAAACCAACAACAAAAATTACTATAGAGATAACATTAAGAAATGTTTCTGGGGGGCGGGGCCAAGTCAGCAAGCTGAGAAGTCGCAGAAAAGCTGGGCTCCCGCTGTACTTGCCAATTTCTTGTTAAAAACTCACTAAGTTGAAGCCTAAAGAATCCGGGATAAGCCACCAACAACAGAGGTGACCCGGTAGCAAACCTGAAACCCTTATTGAGTGCTCGACGAATCAGACGCCCAGAATTGAAAGCCGCGGCCTGCGGGGCATGGGGACGGGGAGAGGTGTCCCCTCTCCTCGCCCAGACACTGGAGGCACGGCCCAACAGATGCCCTGCTCCCCCCCAGGACCGGTGGGGGTTATCCCGGTCCAAGCAAAGAAGCAACCTAACCACGACTGCGCCAGCTGAGACGCATGGCGAACAGCGGAACGACATGAAGCGAGACAACATGGCCGCCGCCATGTGCACCTGGCCTGCAAGGAATGCGGAGCTTGAAGCTAAACTGGACGAGCTGTTCGCCAGGTTCTGGCATCCAGGGAGCAACTGGCAGACACAAACGTACCTGCAAAGCAGCTGACACTCACCCGCACAGAGCCGGCACCACCGCGAGCTCCAGTGACACACAAGGTGAGCCACAGCCAGCAGATACGTGGAGTCTACGGGCTGAAGCAACAGCAACTGCCAACAGCAGTGGCAAACCACAAAACCCACCCGGCGAACTCTACTCAACGTCCAACGTCCAACGCACCCACAGACGATGCTGAGGAGACAGTACACCATCACAGACAGGAATGGGAGGCGGCTGAAGCTACCTGCATGGGCCGCGCCAAAACCCATATTCCGACTAGGAGCAGAGGCAAGGGCTTATTCGGACACACTCCTGTGCAAAACCCGGGCAATACGCTCGACGCACCTCACCGCACAGGGAGACCAAGCCGTTACCAGGCCCGTGTACACTTCTTACAATCTGGGGGTTCACCTGGAGGTAACCCTCCCATGCCACCCATACACCCGGGGAGGCAGCCGAGCTCCGGCGGATCCTTGGGCCCACAACCCTGTTGATGGGGTCAATGGACATGTGGCAAGAGCCCCTGCTAATGCCTCGGGCCGAAGACACACAACACCTGGACGACGGCCAACCAGGAAGTACGGGGGGAGAGCTGCAAAGCGGGGAGCAAGGCGCCTGGCGGGCCCGGACAGACACAACGATATGGTCACCACGATGGGCCAGGAAACAGTCAACCTCCCAAAACATACTAGTGGCATCGGGTGAAGCGCCCCTGCAACCCACATCTAGGCTTCCAGCCTAGACACCACGCAGGACTTCGGACACCCTCACATTCATGTAACTATATATTTGCCTAGTGCTACAAACGCCACCTCCCATGTAACTTAACTTAACCATATACTGCTAGCGGCAATACACAGCGGCAGCTCTATAAGCTTGCTTTCCCTTTATGTTAGTAAAAGGTACTGGGCCGCCTGAGCCAAAAAGTTAGCCTAACCTGTCAGCGTATACCTATCTTGTATCATGCAGGCGCAGGGTACCCACTAGCTCCATCATATATATGCTGCCTACTACCATAGCATGCATCCTTTAGACACAGTAGCACTAAATATACAAACCATAATCTAACGAGACAGTAAGCTAGTGGTTAGATTGAATACACCACAAAAATATACTACACGTTTGCCCTACAAACATTAATAGTGCTAAACATAATCCTGCTGAGCTTGATTGATTTGTTTAACTTGATGCTGTTTGGTAATCACATGTTAATATCAGCTGGCACCGCTCAACCTATATGCTCGAAGGGATTTAGCTACCAAATGTGTAACTTATTTGATGTTGTTGCTACCCAGCCATAGAGTAAACCAGGTTAGGCTTGAGACTTAATTATTTAGCCTGTTTAACCATAGCCATAACTGCTTAGCAATTTTGGAGCCTAGGGTCGTTTGCCTATAGTTCCTGTTTACACTGAGAGGCCATATGATTAAAGTATGTGATACTCAAGTGTGTCTCCAGCCAACTCTTACAATTGTGACCTAGGGCGGTTTACCTAGCTTGATGAGACCACCTGTAGAAAATGGTGATAATCAAATATATGCATCTCATGGAGCAAAGTGTTTCTTTAACTTGTGAGAAGCTTACTGTCTACCCATGTGTTACCAAATGTCTGACTATAATAATTTAGCATGTTGCCAACCGGATCTTATGATCGATCCCTAGCTTGTATTTTCAAACTAAAGTTTAACAACAAAAATTTAAAAATGAGGCATCGCAATTCTGGAAATGTAACTTACCGTATATACTCGAGTATAAGCCGACCCGAATATAAGCCGAGGCCCCTAATTTTACCCCAAAAAACTGGGAAAATATATTGACTTGAGTATAAGACTAGGGTGGAAAATGCAGCAGCTACTGGTAAATCTCTAAATAAAATTAGATCCTAAAAAAATTATATTAATTGAATATTTATTTACAGTGTGTGTATACAATGAATGCAGTGTGTGTGTGTGTGTGTGTGTGTATGAATGCAGTGTGTATATGAATGCTGTGTGTGTATGCAGTGTGTGTATGAATGCAGTGTGTATATAATGAATGGATTGCAGTGCGTGTATATGAGTGCAGTGTGTGTATATGAGTGCAGTGTGTGTATGATTGCAGTGTGTGTGTAATGAATGCAGTGCAGTGTGTGTATGAGTGCAGTGTGTATGCAGTGTGTATATAATGAATGCAGTGCAGTGTGTGTATATGAGTGCAGTGTGTATATATGAGTGCAGTGTGTATGTATGAATGCAGTGTGTATGAATGCAGTGTGTATATAATGAATGGAGTGCAGTGTGTATATGAGTGCAGTGTGTGTGTATGAGTGCAGTGTGTATGCAGTGTGTATATAATGAATGCAGTGCAGTGTGTGTATGAGTGCAGTGTGAATGCAGTGTGTGTATGTGTGTATGTATGAATGCAGTGTGTATGCAGTGTGTGTATGAATGCAGTGTGTATGCAGTGTGTATATATAAGGAATGCAGTGCAGTGTGTGTATGAGTGCAGTGTGAATGCAGTGTGTGTATGTGTGTATGTATGAATGCAGTGTGTATGCAGTGTGTGTATGAATGCAGTGTGTGTGAGTGCAGTGTGTGTGTGTGTGAGTGCAGAGCATTGGTGGGGGTGGGCATTTTATTAATTATTATTATTTAATTATTATTGTAATATATATATTTTTTTAATGTTGTTATTATTTTTTTTATTTTTTTATTATTATTTTTTTAATTTATTTTTTCGTCCCCCCTCCCTGCTTGTTAGCTGGCCAGGGAGGGGGGCTCTCACTCCCTGGTGGTCCAGTGGATGGGCTGTAGGAGGGGGGCTGTCAGGAAGCTGTAACTTACCTGCACCGCAGCTCCTGTCAGCTCCCTTCTCTCTCCTCCGTCCGTGCAGCTCCCAGGTCAGCTTCCTCTGCAACTCTCGCTCGCAGGTAAGTTACAGCTTCCTGACAGCCCCCGGTACTTGTCTGTATTATGGCAATGAAAATTGCCATAATACAGACAACTGACTCGAGTATAAGACGAGTGAGTGTTTTTCAGCACAAAAAATGTGCTGAAAAACTCGTCTTATACTCGAGTATATACGGTAATCTTGCCGATTGATGTATCAACCCTATACTGTAAATCACTCGTACATTTCCCCCAATTTCTCTTCTGTACCCCATCTTATATGCCTTTAATAAAAGAAAGATTGACAAAAAAAAAAGAAATGTTTCTGGTACTGATGAAAAAAAAAAAACACCACTAGAAATATATAAATAAACATTTCAACGGTAGTTCTGTAATATCATCTTACCTCATTTATGGTAATTGAAAGACTAATGTATTCTGCCGAAGATGCGTTTTGGAGTGCGTTAGTGAAAATTGTATTTATTGAAATTAATACATTCACAAACTTTTGTGGAACCCTGTTGGTATCTGTATAAGAATAAATAGTAAATTTGTTATTTAGTATATTTCGAACAGGAATTTAAAATAGTGCAATTCAAGTTTAAAAATCTTTGTCTTCAAAGCAATTAAACCCTTAATGAAAGTAATTTGTCAACTTAAGATAACACTCTTTTTGATTGATAACATTACAACCAACATATCACAATTTTGTTTCCCACTTGGAAAGTTTATTAAAGTAATACTTAAGGCATCCAGACCATTTCATTTCATTGAAGTGGTCTGGGTGTAGTGCCTGTGTATGTTTAAACCCGCAATGTAAAAGATTGCAGTTTCTGAGAAACAGACAGCCACTGGAGGTGCTTCCTGCTCCCTAAAAGAGTTTTACTCCATGAAATGCCATTGGACGACCTCATGCTTTGGATGATATTGCCCAACATCCAGGTGATGTTACTATTACCAAGTTAGTGGTACTCATTTTATCTACTTTGGCAGGGTGAGGGCCTGGGTCAACAATGCTAGGATTTGAACCTGTGACCCCCAAGGGTTGAACAGATTCTACTGATGATGCAGTAGCTCACTGAGCTATCTCACCTTCAAAATCCCCAAAAGAAACATTGATTCCATAACTTTCTATGGGGAAGCTTTAATGCATGTGCAGCAAGTGTCACACATGTACATTATGTAAGACCAGCGCATTGACGTTGCAGGAGGAGGAGACACCAACTAGCACCAAGGAATGCATGGCACTGGAATTAAGGTAAGTAAATAAGGGTTTTTAACCCTTTAGATAGCCAACCAGGGGGGACCTATTAAATTTGGGAGAGGGTCACTACAAGGATAGGAGTTGCAATGCATGAGACCTAGCCAACATAAGAGAAAAAAAAGTGTTTTTAACCCTTTAATCATCAGACAGTTGGGGGGAGTACAGGTTTGTATTTCTAACGCTATAGTGTTTCTTTAACATATCACAACGTGTATGCTTCATTCAATTAATCTAGAAGGATGTGATACAGGGCAACCTAGTGGCCACTTTAAAAATGATAACATCACCTTAAACCAGGGGTGGTCAGGCTTTGGCAACATGCCACCTTTGTTTTTTGTAGCAACAACTACCATGCTGTCAGTACTGCATTAATGACCCTGATCTAAGTATACTTATATTAATTATCTATTTATTTATATTCAGTAGGAAAGTGTCATCAATAGTGTGCAGTAGTCTCTTACAGTAAATGACTGTATATATATATATATCTATATATATCTATATATATCTATATATATATATATATAGATATATATAGATATATATATACACACAACAGGCCCTAGTTTAAATTACATATTATTATTACCATTTATATAGCTCCAATATATTGCATAGCATATATGTCCTTACCCCAAACATTTTTTTTTATTCTTTATTTAAACACATAAAATGGTACAGAATAAACAGAAAGGTTACACAAAAACTTTTACAAAGAGTAATGAAAACATTTTTAAAATTTTGTACGCATTTTCAAAGAAAATTACAGGATCTGGACTGAGCTCCCAAAATAAGAAAAGATAAAGGTTGAGGAAAAAGGGAGAGTAGGAAAACAAAACAGAGAAGTTAAGGAAGGAAAGACGAGTCTCACCTATTTTGTTTTGAATTTATAGTAATTAATCCATGTCACATGGAAAGTTTTTATATCGTAAAATTGTACAGATTAAAGGCCCACTGACTGTATTTTGTGAAAACCCCAAATGTGCAAGACATAATTTAAAAATGAATCATTCATATTTTTTTTATGAATACAAATCTACTGAAACCTTTCCAAAGCATAATATTTAACAATAAATTAACACATTGCACAGTAGTCTGAAAAACTACAAAAATATTATCTTACCAATCACAGCATCGACTTTCTGGTTCCCAATCTCACAGGAGTCTCCACTTGCATAGGGAGGACAGACATTTGAAGCACTGGATGTGGATGGTTTCTGACTCTTAGTTGTTATGCTAGGGGATAAAGTAGTGGAGGACTCACTAGTTGTGTTTTTTGTAATGGGAGAACTTTCAGTTGCAGCAATAGTTGGATTTTCTGTTTGAGTTGACGTTTGGATCCCTGTAAGAGGTGAAGTCTCAGAAGTAGATAAACTAATTGTTGGTGTAATCGTGGAAGACTCAGTTGAAGTTAGGCTTGATGTTTGATTTATAGTTGATATTTCTGTTTCAGCTGAACTTGCAGTATTTGTAATAGATGAAGTTGGAATTTCAGTTGATCGAGATGGAACAGATGAAGTTTCAGTCAGAGAAGTTGGAGATTCTGCAGTAGTTGAGAGTTCTGTTATTGTCCCTGTAAAAGCTGAAGACTCAGAAGTAGATATAGCTATTGATGGTGTTACAGTTGAGATTTCAGCTGAGGTTAGACTTGATGTGTGCATTGATAGCTGTGTTTGAGCTGAGATTTCTGTATGTGTGATGGATGATGTTTCTGTTTGAGTTTTAGATGATGGAGGTATAACAGTTGAAGTCTCTGTCAGAGGAGAACTTTCAGTTGATGCGATAGTAGAAGTTTCAGTTTGACTTGAAGTTACTGTTGCTGTAAAAGTGGAAGATTCGGAAGAAAATATACTGATTGTTGGTGTTATAGTTGAAGTTTCAGTTGGGATTAAGCTTGATGTGTGTGTTTCTATTTCAGTTGAATTTGCTGTATGTGTTACAGATGAAGTCTCTGTTTGTGTTGCAGTTGATGGATATGAAATTGTTGTGGTTTCTGTTAAAATAGAATTTTCAGATGTTGGAATAGTTGAACTTTCTGTTTGAGTTGACGTTTGGATCCCTGTAAGAGGTGAAGTCTCAGAAGTAGATAAACGAATTGTTGGTGTAATAGTGGAAGACTCAGTTGAAATTAGGCTTGATGTTTGATTTATAGTTATTTCTGTTTCAACTGAACTTGCAGTATTTGTAATAGATGAATTTGCAGTTTCAGTTGATGGAGATGGAACAGATGAAGTTTCAGTCAGAGAAGTTGCAGATTCTGCAGTAGTTGAGAGTTCTGTCTTTGTCCCTGTAAAAGCTGAAGACTCGGAAGTAGATATAGCTATTGATGGTGTTACAGTTGAGATTTCAGCTGAGGTTAGACTTGATGTGTGCATTGATAGCTGTGTTTGAGCTGAGATTTCTGTATGTGTGATGGATGATGTTTCTGTTTGAGTTGTAGATGATGGAGGTATAACAGTTGAAGTCTCTGTCAGAGGAGAACTTTCGGTTGATGCGATAGTAGAAGTTTCAGTTTGACTTGAAGTTACTGTTGCTGTAAAAGGGGAAGATTCAGAAGAAAATATATTGATTGTTGGTGTTATAGTTGAAGTTTCAGTTGGGATTAAGCTTGATGTGTGTGTTTCTATTTCAGTTGAATTTGCTGTATGTGTTACAGATGAAGTCTCTGTTTGTGTTGCAGTTGATGGATATGAAATTGTTGTGGTTTCTGTTAAAATAGAACTTTCAGATGTTGGAATAATTGAACTTTCTGTTTGAGTTGACATTTTAATCCCTGTAAGTGGTAAAGTCTCATAAGTAGATAAACTAATTGTTGGTGTAATCGTGGAAGACTCAGTTGAAGTTAGGCTTGATGTTTGATTTATAGTTGATATTTCTGTTTCAACTGAACTTGCAGTATTTGTAATAGATGAAGTTGGAATTTCAGTTGATGGAGATGGAACAGATGAAGTTTCAGTCAGAGAAGTTGGAGATTCTGCAGTAGTTGAAAGTTGTGTTATTGTCCCTGTAAAAGCTGAAGACTCGGAAGTAGATATACCTATTGATGGTGTTACAGTTGAGATTTCAGCTGAGGTTAGACTTGATGTGTGCATTGATATCTGTGTTTGAGCTGAGATTTCTGTATGTGTGATAGATGATGTTTCTGTTTGAGTTGTAGATGATGGAGGTATAACTCTTGAAGTCTCTGTCAGAGGAGAACTTTCGGTTGATGCGATAGTAGAAGTTTCAGTTTGACTTGAAGTTACTGTTGCTGTAAAAGGGGAAGATTCAGAAGAAAATATATTGATTGTTGGTGTTATAGTTGAAGTTTCAGTTGGGATGAAGTTTGAGGTGTGTGTTTCTATTTCAGTTGAATTTGCTGTATGTGTTACAGATGAAGTCTCTGTTTGTGTTGCAGTTGATGCATATGAAATTGTTGTGGTTTCTGTTAAAATAGAACTTTCAGATGTTGGACTAATTGAAGTTTCTGTGTGAGTTGACGTTTTAATCCCTGTAAGAGGTGAAGTCTCATAAGTAGATAAACTAATTGTTGGTGTAATAGTGGAAGACTCAGTTGAAGTTAGGCTTGATGTTTGATTTATAGTTGATATTTCTGTTTCAGCTGAACTTACAGTATTTGTAATAGATGAAGTTGGAGTTTCAGTTGATGTTGATGGAACAGATGAAGTTTCAGTCAGAGAAGTTGGAGATTGTGCAGTAGTTGAAAGTGTTCTAATTGTCCCTGTAAAAGCTGAAGACTCTGAAGTAGATAAAGCATTTGATGGTGTTACAGTTGAGATTTCAGCTGAGGTTAGACTTGATGTGTGCATTGATAGCTGTGTTTGAGCTGAGATTTCTGTATGTGTGATGGATGATGTTTCTGTTTGAGTTGTAGTTGATGGAGGTATAACAGTTGAAGTCTCTGTCAGAGGAGAACTTTCGGTTGATGCAATAGTAGAAGTTTCAGTTTGACTTGAAGTTACTGTCGCTGTAAAAGTGGAAGATTCGGAAGAAAATATACTGATTGTTGGTGTTGTATTTGCAGTTTCAGTTGGGATTAAGCTTGATGTGTGTGTTTCTATTTCAGTTGAATTTGCTGTATGTGTTACAGATGAAGTCTCTGTTTGTATTGCAGTTGATGGATATGAAATTGTTGTGGTTTCTGTTAAAATAGAATTTTCAGATGTTGGAATAGTTGAACTTTCTGTTTGAGTTGACGTTTTAATCCCTGTAAGAGGTAAAGTCTCATAAGTAGATAAACTAATTGTTGGTGTAATCGTGGAAGACTCAGTTGAAGTTAGGCTTGATGTTTGATTTATAGTTGATATTTCTGTTTCAACTGAACTTACAGTATTTGTAATAGATGAAGTTGGAATTTCAGTTGATGGAGATGAAACAGATGAAGTTTCAGTCAGAGAAGTTGGAGATTCTGCAGTAGTTGAAAGTTGTGTTATTGTCCCTGTAATAGCTGAAGACTCGGAAGTAGATATAGCTATTGATGGTGTTACAGTTGAGATTTCAGCTGAGGTTAGACTTGATGTGTGCATTGATAGCTGTGTTTGAGCTGAGATTTCTGTATGTGTGATAGATGATGTTTCTGTTTGAGTTGTAGCTGATGGAGTTATAACAGTTGAAGTCTCTGTCAAAGGAGAACTTTCAGTTGATGCGATAGTAGATGTTTCAGTTTGACTTGAAGTTACTGTCGCTGTAAAAGTGGAAGATTCTGAAGAAAATTTACTGATTGTTGGTGTTATAGTTGAAGTTTCAGTTGGGATGAAGTTTGAGGTGTGTGTTTCTATTTCAGTTGAATTTGCTGTATGTGTTACAGATGAAGTCTCTGTTTGTGTTGCAGTTGATGCATATGAAATTGTTGTGGTTTCTGTTAAAATAGAACTTTCAGATGTTGGACTAATTGAAGTTTCTGTGTGAGTTGACGTTTTAATCCCTGTAAGAGGTGAAGTCTCATAAGTAGATAAACTAATTGTTGGTGTAATAGTGGAAGACTCAGTTGAAGTTAGGCTTGATGTTTGATTTATAGTTGATATTTCTGTTTCAGCTGAACTTACAGTATTTGTAATAGATGAAGTTGGAGTTTCAGTTGATGTTGATGGAACAGATGAAGTTTCAGTCAGAGAAGTTGCAGATTCTGCAGTAGTTGAAAGTGTTCTAATTGTCCCTGTAAAAGCTGAAGACTCTGAAGTAGATAAAGCATTTGATGGTGTTACAGTTGAGATTTCAGCTGAGGTTAGACTTGATGTGTGCATTGATAGCTGTGTTTGAGCTGAGATTTCTGTATGTGTGATGGATGATGTTTCTGTTTGAGTTGTAGTTGATGGAGGTATAACAGTTGAAGTCTCTGTCAGAGGAGAACTTTCGGTTGATGCAATAGTAGAAGTTTCAGTTTGACTTGAAGTTACTGTCGCTGTAAAAGTGGAAGATTCGGAAGAAAATATACTGATTGTTGGTGTTGTATTTGCAGTTTCAGTTGGGATTAAGCTTGATGTGTGTGTTTCTATTTCAGTTGAATTTGCTGTATGTGTTACAGATGAAGTCTCTGTTTGTATTGCAGTTGATGGATATGAAATTGTTGTGGTTTCTGTTAAAATAGAATTTTCAGATGTTGGAATAGTTGAACTTTCTGTTTGAGTTGACGTTTTAATCCCTGTAAGAGGTAAAGTCTCATAAGTAGATAAACTAATTGTTGGTGTAATCGTGGAAGACTCAGTTGAAGTTAGGCTTGATGTTTGATTTATAGTTGATATTTCTGTTTCAACTGAACTTACAGTATTTGTAATAGATGAAGTTGGAATTTCAGTTGATGGAGATGAAACAGATGAAGTTTCAGTCAGAGAAGTTGGAGATTCTGCAGTAGTTGAAAGTTGTGTTATTGTCCCTGTAATAGCTGAAGACTCGGAAGTAGATATAGCTATTGATGGTGTTACAGTTGAGATTTCAGCTGAGGTTAGACTTGATGTGTGCACTGATAGCTGTGTTTGAGCTGAGATTTCTGTATGTGTGATAGATGATGTTTCTGTTTGAGTTGTAGCTGATGGAGTTATAACAGTTGAAGTCTCTGTCAAAGGAGAACTTTCAGTTGATGCGATAGTAGATGTTTCAGTTTGACTTGAAGTTACTGTCGCTGTAAAAGTGGAAGATTCGGAAGAAAATTTACTGATTGTTGGTGTTATAGTTGAAGTTTCAGTTGGGATTAAGCTTGAAGTGTGTGTTTCTATTTCAGTTGAATTTGCTGTATGTGTTACAGATGAAGTCTCTGGTTGTGTTGCTGTTAATGCAGATGAAACTGTTGAGGTTTCCGTTAAAGGTGAACTTTCAGTTGCAGGAATAGTTGGATTTTCTGTTTGAGTTGACGTTTGGATCCCTGTAGGAGGTGAAGTCTCAGAAGTAGATAAACGAATTGTTGGTGTAATAGTGGAAGACTCAGTTGAAATTAGGCTTGATGTTTGATTTATAGTTATTTCTGTTTCAACTGAACTTGCAGTATTTGTAATAGATGAATTTGCAGTTTCAGTTGATGGAGATGGAACAGATGAAGTTTCAGTCAGAGAAGTTGCAGATTCTGCAGTAGTTGAGAGTTCTGTCTTTGTCCCTGTAAAAGCTGAAGACTCTGAAGTAGATAAAGCATTTGATGGTGTTACAGTTGAGATTTCAGCTGAGGTTAGACTTGATGTGTGCATTGATAGCTGTGTTTGAGCTGAGATTTCTGTATGTGTGATGGATGATGTTTCTGTTTGAGTTGTAGATGATGGAGGTATAACAGTTGAAGTCTCTGTCAGAGGAGAACTTTCGGTTGATGCAATAGTAGAAGTTTCAGTTTGACTTGAAGTTACTGTCGCTGTAAAAGTGGAAGATTCGGAAGAAAATATACTGATTGTTGGTGTTGTATTTGCAGTTTCAGTTGGGATTAAGCTTGATGTGTGTGTTTCTATTTCAGTTGAATTTGCTATATGTGTTACAGATGAAGTCTCTGTTTGTATTGGAGTTGATGGATATGAAATTGTTGTGGTTTCTGTTAAAATAGAATTTTCAGATGTTGGAATAGTTGAACTTTCTGTTTGAGTTGACGTTTTAATCCCTGTAAGAGGTAAAGTCTCATAAGTAGATAAACTAATTGTTGGTGTAATCGTGGAAGACTCAGTTGAAGTTAGGCTTGATGTTTGATTTATAGTTGATATTTCTGTTTCAACTGAACTTACAGTATTTGTAATAGATGAAGTTGGAATTTCAGTTGATGGAGATGAAACAGATGAAGTTTCAGTCAGAGAAGTTGGAGATTCTGCAGTAGTTGAAAGTTGTGTTATTGTCCCTGTAATAGCTGAAGACTCGGAAGTAGATATAGCTATTGATGGTGTTACAGTTGAGATTTCAGCTGAGGTTAGACTTGATGTGTGCATTGATAGCTGTGTTTGAGCTGAGATTTCTGTATGTGTGATGGATGATGCTTCTGTTTGAGTTGTAGATGATGGAGGTATAACAGTTGAAGTCTCTGTCAGAGGAGAACTTTCGGTTGATGTGATAGTAGAAGTTTCAGTTTGACTTGAAGTTACTGTTGCTGTAAAAGGGGAAGATTCGGAAGAAAATATATTGATTGTTGGTGTTATAGTTGAAGTTTCAGTTGGGATTAAGCTTGATGTGTGTGTTTCTATTTCAGTTGAATTTGCTGTATGCGTTACAGATGAAGTCTCTGTTTGTGTTGCTGTTAATGCAGATGAAACTGTTGAGGTTTCTGTTAAAGGAGAACGTTCAGTTGCAGGAATAGTTGAACTTTTTGTTTGAGTTGACGTTTTAATCCCTGTAAGAGGTGAAGTCTCAGAAGTAGATAAACTAATTGTTGGTGTAATAGTGGAAGACTCAGTTGAGGTTAGGCTTAATGTTTGATTTACAGTTGTAATTTCAGTTTCACCTGAGCTTACAGTATTAGTAATAGATGAAGTTGGAGTTTCAGATGATGGAGATGGAACATATGAAGTTTCAGTCAGAGTAGTTGGAGATTCTGCAGTAGTTGAAAGTGTTCTTATTGTCCCTGTAAAAGCTGAAGACTCTGATGGTATTACAGTTGAGATTTCGGCTGAGGTTGGACTTGGGGTATGTGTTATAGATTGAGTCCTTGTTTGAGTTTCAGTTGATGGAGATGGAACAGTTGAAGTCTCAGTTAGAGAAGTAGTAGCAAGTTCTGTTTGAGTTGAAGTTATGATTTCTATGAAAGGCGAAGTCTCAGAAAGAGATGACGTAATTGTGGATGCTATAGTTGAGGGCTCAGTTGGGTTTAAGCTTGTTGTGTCTGTAACATTTGATAGCTCTGTTTGAGCTGAATTTGATTCTGTTGTAGTTGCAAATGTTGTAGCATTGAAACTTTCACAGTTGGTTCCAAAATAGGAATCTGAGCATCTGCAACAATATATTTTATTTTTAGTTTTGGCATTTCAAATCAACATCAACAAGGTGTGCTTTTTAATGGCTTTTAGATGATTTTGAAATTGTATACGTTTGCTAGAAAATGCATAGAAAATATAAATATAAAATAATGTTTTTACATTTTTAATATCTGAAGCAAGTTGAATGTGTATGGATTAATCACATCAATTTGTGTAATTACTAAATGTAGTAAACTTTAAAATCCCACCGCACACTCTTCTTACATACATATGTTTATGGAAACAAAACAAAGGAAAGTCAAGGCAAGACAGCACTATATGTTAGTGAGGGAAAAAAAATATATGACTTATACGGATTAAAAGGCTGGAATATCCTTCCAGCTGAAGTGGTAGAGGTTAACACAGTAAAGGAGTTTAAGCATGCGTGGGATAGACATAAGGCTATCCTAACTATAAGATAAGGCCAGGGACTAATGAAAGTAAGTAGAAAACTGGGCAGACTAGATGGGCCGAATGGTTCTTATCTGCCATCACATTCTATGTTTCTATGTTTCTATGTTTCTAAAATCCAACAAATAAATAGGCATAAACTGGCTACCATAAAAATTGTTGTGAAGTTTACTATGGGGGTAATATTTAATGATAGTGTAGGGGTTATTGTTAAGTGTAATTTATTATGGTAGTGTTGGGGTTTAGGGGAGGACTTCACTGTAAGGACAGCACGTGGACATATGTATCCCAGTGCTGCTATAGATTAGTGGAAGTTATAGTGCCAAGTGGCAGCTTTTTCATTAAAATGGTAGGCGAAGTGTAGTTCTCACTAATCTCAAACAGACATATATGTCCACGTTCTGCCTGTGATTCGGGCTTCCCTACTGCACAGTGGTGATCTGTGCATTGTTACCCATCAGTTATGGATACTGTTTGCTAATTATATGCTCTCTTTTTTCTACAAAACATAGCACTTAACATGACAAAAAATATCAAGATTTCATCAAGTGGTACTTTCAACTGGACACGAGGAGGTCACGCTGGGTGACTGAAAGCTGGTTGACTAAATATTTATTTATTTTTTTGTTATTGGCTGCATTTCGAAAAAGAAATGCAACCTATGTTGTCTTTAATAGTGACAAACTATTCTATTCTATTTTGTAAACAACTTGGGCAGGGCTGGATTTCCTGGTGTACAGAGTGTGCTCTTGCCTACAGGCTAGTGCCTGTTAGAGGAACTGAAAGTGCTAGAAGTTTACTCTGCTTCGGCCTACTCTTCCCGCTGTGCCTTGTTATCTCTGAGGCTGTATGTATGAGGGAGCCTGATCTCTGCAAAGCTCCTCTCTGAGACTGAACACAGCAATCTCCAACCTCAATGAAGCATGGTAGTTACATATTCAAACACAATTCTACCCAGGTTCAGACTGGGCATCAGACACACTGGGCCAATACACACATAGACATACACAACATTCTTTTATCATATTTACATAAACAGGTTTGCTTGTGATGCAAATTTGGCGCTGACTTTGGGCCTGATGTTGATAAGTTAAATATTAAGTGCACAGCTGAGTCTCAATATAGATATGTGTACAGCAGCACTAAAGAACAGTCGCTTTACTTTAAATCAAATTACAGTCAGAACATTCTATAAGCATTTGTGGCTATATCTGCTGACACAGGGGCCCTTATGAACAAATATCCACCACAACACTTACAAGAGCCTAGTAATATTTTTACACACTTACAAAACTTAGATTGAAATAGTGTACTTGATAAAGGAGCATTCAGAATTATCTGTTCATGAATGTAACTTCCCTTATGCCAATGTATTAAAAAACAAACAAAAACGTTTTTTCTATGTTTGCAAAGTTTCGGTTTAGTATTTTCAGATATATATTTATTTATTATTTGTTATTTGTCACTTTGCGGCAGTCATAGTACTCATTATATTGCTATGTAAGATTGTGAAATGTCTACTCTTTTCCTACTGGAAGGCCCACAGTCGATGGAAGGGCTACCCAAAATGGCCAGTGAGGTTGCACACCTTTTCCAGGTGGTTAATGTGCTCCCAACCAATATCAGAATTAGAATCTTCTGGTATTGGTTGGACAGAACATTAACCACCAGGAAAACCTGGAAAAACTTGATATATAGATACATCACTAACAATACTAATATTCACATCACTATCACTTTTTAAGTTTAACTGCTAGCACGTGTATAGATGTTTAGTAATATAATTTTAATGCAATTTCCTTTCTCTACCACCAGTCCATCAATTCAAGACTTCTATGCCAAAACATGATGGACATGATGGACAAGAGACACTGGGAGCCCTCCTACAGGTAAATTTCCAAATGTCCCCTCCCACACAGAAACACCTCCACCACCAACGTGGTCTACCTCCCATACTCCTCCAATGTGTGGCCTTGGGTAAATGTTCCCAAGCAGGACTAGTTCTGTGGGAAGAGGGCAAGATGTAGGTGGGTCCGGTGTTAGCGTTACATTATAGGAAAACACATAAAGCAGAATGACTAAGCAATCCCAGCGCAGAACAGAAGGAATGCTCTAACTTCATAGCTCAATAGGATCTACATATGGTTAATCAGTGCTATATTCTTTGCCTAATTAGGCATTAGAGCTTAAAAAGAACCTGTCACTACAGTTTCACTTCAAGTATATTATTAATAGTTGTGTTCAATTGTGTTGTTTTAGACATGGATTTACATACGTGCACATTGCTCCATCCGCTCTATTTGTACAGTTGCCCCCATTTAAACAGTATGATGTATTTGCTTCACATGGCCCGGTGCATGTACAGGACTCGTTAGTACACTGCATACTGTAGTTTGCGAAAGTGGTGTTACACGTCATATACGGCATGAGTTGAGATACATCTATAAGGATAACAAAATTTCACTACAGTAGAAAAAATACACTTTATTTATTAATATATAATTTTTATGAGCCTAATACTGTGGTCATTATTCTACTTTTTGAACTCCTTTTATTTTTTATTTTACTTGTGTTTTAATGCCAATAAAGTCATTGTTTAACGTTGCAAACAAACAAGGCTCATAACTATATAAAATAGTGTTTCAGGAAGTTGTCCCATAAGAGTTATACTGATAAACAAAAATGTAAAGAACATAAATGCAAGTTTCGTGTCAAGATGGGGAACTATTGGTTGAGTTTCATGGGAGTTACGGTCCAAGTCCCCCTTTACCTATAATAATTGTGATACCAGGAGTATTCAGGGCCGGCGCTACCATTAAGGCGAATAAGGCATTCGCCTAGGGCGCCGGCCTCTTAAAACCGTAAGACCTTTTAAAATCTATCATGCCACTGTATAGCACAGCAATAAATAATGAACATTTCAGGCAATCACAATAGAAGCACCTGAAAAAAGCCAAACATTAACATTAACATTAATGTTAAATAATTTGGGGCTTGACATGAGCTTTACTCTATCAAATGATAATAATCATAATAAAACAATATGTTACATACTTGATAATGTAGATGATTCAGATGTCACATTCAGGAGTGTGGCGGTTGAGTTATCTACGGTTATTTGTGAATTGTTAAATTGACTTTGAACTTCAGAAGTCAAGTTATTATTTATGAAGTCAATACCCGTCTGGTTGTTGGGATAATCGTAGACCCCTGAAGTATTAGCTATGATACTTCCACTACTGTAGAATGATAGAGATGAATAAAACAAGCAATTAACATTCTGAACTATTACTTACATTTCCCATTTATAGCAATAATACCATATTAATAAATAAGGCATATCAATTACTTAGTATAATTCCTCTAAAAAAAAATGCATAGGCTAAATCAAATAATACAAATAATAAAAACACAATAAGCATGATGACTCTCAAAAACCTAGAATCTTATGATCCACCAATTTCCGGGTTATATCATTTCTCCTCTGCCACCTTTTACCTCATTGCCTATTGTCCTTTAAGACCTTCTTCTACAAAAGTACTATATATTTAGATTAAAACCTACAGGCAATATTTTCTACTATTTTGTCTTTTAAGATTTCTAAATTATATACACCTCTGACTATAACCCAACCTATGGGTTATTGATGTATTTTGTAAAACACCTAGGGAAATTAAGAGTTGTTAAATAAATAAATATTCTAAACGTAGCAGAAATCTCTCCAAGTTACTCTTTCCCCATACGATGTAGCTTTCAACGTCTCTCCTATAGAGATGATTGAAGCAGATATTAAGTTGCAGGTCGACAATGTTCGTGATAACATCATTTTGAGTTGATACAGGTTATATATAAGTTAAATGTGTGTAAAATTGGGCAAATTTGAAAAAGTGGGGCAAGCACTATGGAAACCAAATTAAATGTTCCTGTTTATTACATCACTCTTGGACAGTTGTCCCATATCCTCTCATTATACTTGGCCTGTTTAAGTGTCTGTTCCTTGGTATAATGGTGAATGTTTAATTTGGAAATGATTTAAATGGGGAACGTAATTCCTAAAGCTATCTTTTTTTTCTATATTTAATCAACAGTGCGAGATATATATATATCAAACTGTATCCTTTATTTCAAGGTGATGGAGTTTGCGGGAAGACGAACAGCATGGAGTAGCAATTGATTACAGGTTATTAGAAGTTCAAGTCAAGAGGACAAAGTGAGGATTATGTGGTGGGATGGGAAAATAAAGATTAAGAATGACATTTACATGTACGAAATGGAAAACATATTACCGTATATACTCGAGTATAAGACGAGTTTTTCAGCACATTTTTTGTGCTGAAAAACTCCCACTCGTCTTATACTCGAGTGAGTGTCTGTATTATGGCAATTTTCATTGCCATAATACAGACTGGGGGGAGAGGGGGGCTGGCAGAGCTGTAACTTACCTTCACAGCAGCTCCTGTCAGCTCCCTTCTCTCTCCTCCGTCCGTGCAGCTCCCAGGTCGGCTTCCTCTGCAACTCTCGCGAGAGCCGCGGGGTCAGAGGGTTGCCACGGGTTACCGTGGCAACGCTCCGCGCGGCCGCGAGAGTTGCAGAGGAAGCTGACCTGGGAGCTGCACGGACGGAGGAGAGAGAAGGGAGCTGACAGGAGCTGCGGTGAAGGTAAGTTACAGCTTCCTGCCAGCCCCCCTCCTACAGCCCATCCACTGGACCACCAGGGAGTGAGAGCCCCCCTCCCTGGCCAGCTAACAGGCAGGGAGGGGGGACGAAAAAAATATTAATAAAACAAATAAGAAAAAAAATATTAAAATAATAATAACAAAAAAAATAATACAATTAATAATAAAATAAAAAAATAATTACCTAAAAAAAATAACAAAAAAAAATATTAAGATAATAATTAATAAAATGCCCAACCCCCACCAATGCTCTGCACACACACACACACACACACACACACACACACACACACACACACACACACACACACACACTGCACTGCATTCATTATATACACACTGCATTCATACACACTGCACTCATACACACACACTGCACTGCATTCATTATACACACACTGCATACACACTGCACTCACACATACACACTGCATTCATCATTCATTATATACACACTGCACTCATATACACACTGCACTCATATACACACACTGCACTCATATACACACACTGCACTCATATACACACACTGCACTCATATACACACACTGCACTCATATACACACACTGCACTGCATTCATTATACACACACTGCACTCATATACACACACTACACTCATACACACACTGCATACACACTGCACTCATACACACACTGCACTGCATTCATTATATACACACTGCATTCATACACACACACACACTGCACTCATATACACACACTGCACTCATACACACACTGCACTCATACACACACTGCACTCATACACACACTGCACTGCATTCATTATACACACACTGCACTCATATACACACACTGCACTCCATTCATTATATACACACTGCACTCATACACACTGCATACACACACACTGCATTCATATACACACTGCATTCATTATATACACACGCTGTAAATAAATATTCAGTTAATATAATTTTTTTAGGATCTAATTTTATTTAGAAATAAACCACCCTAGTCTTATACTCGAGTCAATACGTTTTCCCAATTTTTGGGGGTAAAATTAGGGGCCTCGGCTTATATTCGGGTCGGCTTATACTCGAGTATATACGGTACATATTCTACGTGGTGAAATGTATGAATATCTGTATATATTCCCTCTACCTAATGATCATTATATATGCTGGTATGCATGCTGTTGTCATTACAAATGTCAAATTAGGGTATGTTGCCATACATTTTTATTACAGGATAAATAGCAAAGTCAGGTTAATCTCATTTAGATACCTGAATCCATAGATTATAATGTCCACAAAGTACAGTGGTGCTGCTGCTTTGTATATTTCAGAAAAAATCTAAAGAAACAAAATAATATGAAAGTTAAATCAATTAGTAGGTTCATTAAATGCATTACATTTTTTTTCAAAATCAATTGACTAAATATTATAAATAATAGAAACATAGAATGTGACGGCAGATAAGAACCATTCGGCCCATCTAGTCTGCCCAATTTTTTTAATACTTTTAATTAGTTCCTGGCCTTTTCGTATAGTTAGGATAGCCTTATGCATATCCCACGCATGCTTAAACTCCTTTACTGTGTTAACCTCTACCACTTCAGCTGGAAGGCTATTCCATGCATTCCCTACCCTCTCAGTAAAGTAATACTTCCTGATATTATTTTTAAACCTTTGTCCCTCTAATTTAAGACTATGTCCTCTTGTTGTGGTAGTTTTTCTTCTTTTAAATATAGTCTCCTCCTTTACTGTGTTGATTCCCTTTATGTATTTAAATGTTTCTATCATATCCCCCCTGTCTCGTCTTT
This sequence comes from Pelobates fuscus, assembly GCF_036172605.1. Lineage (NCBI taxonomy): Eukaryota > Metazoa > Chordata > Amphibia > Anura > Pelobatidae > Pelobates > Pelobates fuscus. Next base: position 99,265,662 of record NC_086327.1, read on the forward strand.
CCTCCAAGCTATACATGTTAAGATCCTTTAACCTTTCCTGGTAAGTTTTATCCTGCAATCCATGAACTCTCTCTAAAGTATCAATATCCTTCTGGAGATACGGTCTCCAGTACTGCGTACAATACTCCAAGTGAGGTCTCACCAGTGTTTTGTACAATGGCATGAGCACTTCCCTCTTTCTACTGCTAATACTTCTCCCTATACAACCCAGCATTCTGCTAGCATTTCCTGCTGCTCTATTACATTGTCTGCCTACCTTTAAGTCAGGGCTGTCCAGCCTGCAGCCCGCCAGATGTTGCTGAACTACAACTCCCATGATTCTTTCAATGAAACAGATAGCCAGGGAATCATGGGAGTTGTAGTTCAGCAACATCTGCTTTAAGTCATAAAATGAAAAAGTCAGAAATAATCACCCCTAAATCCCTTTCCTCAGATGTTGAGGTTAGGACTCTATCAAATATTCTGTACTCTGCCTTTGTGTTTTTACGTCCAAGATGCATTCTCTTGCGCTTATCCACATTAAATGTCAGTTGCCACAACTCTGACCATTTTTCTAGTTTACCTAAATCATTTGCCATTTGGCTTATCCCTCCTAGAACATCAACCATGTTACATATCTTAGTATCATCAGCAAAAAGACATACCTTACCATCAAGACCTTCTGCAATATCACTAATAAAAATATTAAAGAGAATGGGTCCAAGTACAGATCCCTGAGGTACCCCACTGGTGACAAGCCCATGCTTCAAATATACTCCATTGACTACAACCCTATGGTGCCTGTCATCTGCCACTGCCTTACCCATTCAACATAGATATTATCTCAAACAAAATATTAATAATAAAAATAATAATAATAATATAAAAGGTTTAGGTATAAGTAACCAATGCACCAGTAGAAATGTCAATATTTCCTTACCTGGGTTATGCTATTGGAAAGATTTATGTATGCTGTACTAGACGAGTTCATCAGATCATTATCAAAGTTTTTATTTATTGAAATCAATACATTAACAAGCTTCCTTGGAGCACGACTAGTATCTGCAGAAATGAATAAAGAGTAAATTACTACAAGTAAAAAATGACTTAGAATATTGTGACTATGATGTAAAAATGTGTGCCACTAACACTTTGAAATCCTTAATTCCTAACTATTATCATGGAGTTTCAATTCCTTAAGATAATGGTCTCACTCTACAGTGAAAATACTAAATAAATGATAACTTGCATTCCATTCTTCGTATCTAAGGAGTACGGGACAATCTACAGACCACGCTTATTTTAGTTTGAACTGCTACATAGGAATTTAACAATTAATAAACTGTAGGTAGATAGATAGATAGATAGATAGATAGACAGAGCTATAGATGTACGATTTAGTACTACTAATTTCATTTTGTAAAATCTGGTATGTATTAAAGCTTAATATCCCTGTTTCTCAAGTTATATTGTTATATTGCAAATTCTCAAGTAAAACTGTAATACTGCATCTTTTTCTTTATTCTACTTTATACAGGGGTCATCCCCCACAAGGAGGTACCAGTCATTAAAGGCTCCATCTTTTCTCGTTTCTTTCTTTGTCTAACATCGAAGTGTAATACTGCATTACTCAATATTTTCTCTGCTTTCTGTACTACCTCTAGTAGTGTATATAGATAAATGAAAATCTTTGCAGTGATAAGAGATATAACTTGTAAGTGATAAGTATTTTAACTTTAAACTTGTAAATTTAAGCATATATCATCTATACATGAATATTGCATTGCCCAACTGTTATCATATTGTCATTATCTGTGTTGTTCTTGACTTTAGACATTAGAATAGTCCAAATATTTCCAGTTTGTTTGCAAATTTCAAGATTAAGGGGCCACTACATCTATATATTAATAAAACTTTTTCTGAAATCATACCTAATTCACTCCTATTCTGTATTAAAATCTTGTGTTAAACTCAATAAATCATAAATTAGAATGTCAAGACTCTGAAATACTTAACATAATTAACACTCATTTCATAAAAATAAAAATAAATAAATCAAATAATTATAGTATTGAGAAAGATAATGTATTTAAAAAAACAACAACATTTTCTTACCAATCACAACATCCACGTTCTGCTTTCCAATTTCACATGAGTTTCCACTTGCATGCGGTGGACAAATATTAGAAGCAGTGGACGTAGACGTCTTCAGACTTGTAGCTGTTATGCTTGGTAATATAGCAGTGGATGTCTCACTAATTGTCCCGAGAACTGAGGACATTGATGCATGTGTTGCAGTCACAGGTGCAGATTGTGCAGCTGTATGACTGGTACTGAAGATAGGCAGAGAGGAAAATGTAATTTCATTTGCTGAAGACATTTCTAGAGTACTATGTTGACTTGTTACTTTACTTGAAACACTAGTAGTTTCTGCTAATGAAGATGTTTTCTGAGTAATGGAAGTTGGTTCTTTGCTTGATATACTAGTCTCAGTTGTCACGGGAGATAATGTAGTCAATGTAGTCTCCAATGTTGAAGAGAGTAAAATGGGACTGATTGTAGCAAGTGCAGAAGATGATTCTGTGTTAGACGTAGACTCTATACTACTTGATTGCTCATGACTAGTAGTGTTTGTGGTTATACCAGAAGTTATAAAGCTGGTGGATTCACTAGTTGTGTGGTGACTTGATGGTAAAATTGCAGATGATGTAGATGAAGATACTGACTGAGTACTTGCTTGACTGGCTGTACTAGGGATAGGCTCAGAGGAAGATGTTGTTTCTGCTAATGAAGATGTTTTCTGAGTAATGGAAGTTGGTTCTTTGCTTGATATACTAGTCTCAGTTGTCACTGGGGATAATGTAGTCAATGCAGTCTCCAATGTTGAAGAAAGTGAAATGGGATTGATGGTAGTAGTTAATGCAGAGGATTCTGTATTAGACGTAGACTCTACACTACTTGATTGTTCATGACTAGTACTTTTTGTGCTTATACCAAAAGTTATAGAGCTAGTGAATTCACTAGTTGTGTGGTGACTTGATGGTAAAATTTCAGATGATGTAGATGAAGATACAGACTGGGTACTTGCTTGACTGGCAGTACTAGAGAAAGGCTCAGAGGAAGATGTAGTTTCTGCTAATGAAGATGTTTCCTGAGTAATGGAAGTTTGTTCTTTGCTTGATATATTAGTCTCAGTTGTCACAGGAGATAATGTAGTCAATGTAGTCTCCAATGTTGAAGAAAGTGAAATGGGACTGATTGTAGTAGATACAGAAGATAATTCTGTATTAGAAGTAGACTCTATACTACTGGATTGCTCACGACTAGTACTGTTTGTGGTTATGCCAGAAGTTATAAAGTTGGTGGATTCACTACTTGTGTGGTGACTTGATGGTAAAATTGCAGATGATGTAGATGAAGATACTGACTGAGTACTTGCTTGACTGGCTGTACTAGGGATAGGCTCAGAGGAAGATGTGGTTTCTGCTAATGAAGATGTTTTCTGAGTAATGGAAGTTGGTTCTTTGCTTGATATACTAGTCTCAGTTGTCACTGGGGATAATGTAGTCAATGCAGTCTCCAATGTTGAAGAAAGTGAAATGGGATTGATGGTAGTAGTTAATGCAGAGGATTCTGTATAAGACGTAGACTCTACACTACTTGATTGTTCATGACTAGTACTTTTTGTGCTTATACCAGAAGTTATAGAGCTGGTGAATTCACTAGTTGTGTGGTGACTTGATGGTAAAATTTCAGATGATGTAGATGAAGATACAGACTGGGTACTTGCTTGACTGGCAGTACTAGAGAGAGGCTCAGAGGAAGATGTACTTTCTGCTAATGAAGATGTTTCCTGAGTAATGGAAGTTGGTTCTTTGCTTGATATATTAGTCTCAGTTGTCACAGGAGATAATGTAGTCAATGTAGTCTCCAATGTTGAAGAAAGTGAAATGGAACTGATTGTAGTAGATACAGAAGATAGTTCTGTATTAGAAGTAGACTCTATACTACTGGATTGCTCACGACTAGTACTCTTTGTGGTTATGCCAGAAGTTATAAAGCTGGTGGATTCACTACTTGTGTGGTGACTTGATGGTACAATTGCAGATGATGTAGATGAAGATACCGACTGGGTACTTGCTTGACTGGCAGTACTAGGGATAGGCTCAGAGGAAGATGTAGTTTCTGCTAATGAAGATGTTTCCTGAGTAATGGAAGTTGGTTCTTTGCTTGATATACTAGTCTCAGTTGTCACAGAAGATAATGTAGTCTCCAATGTTGAAGAAAGTGAAATGGGACTGATTGTAGTAGATACAGAGGAAGATTCTGTATTAGATGTAGACTCTATACTACTTGATTGCTCATGACTAGTACTGTTTGTGGTTATACCAGAAGTTATAAAGCTGGTGGATTCACTAGTTGTGTGGTGACTTGATGGTAAAATTTGAGATGTTGTAGATGGAGATACAGACTGGGTGCTTGCTTGACTCACAGTACTAGAGATAGGCTCAGAGGAAGATGTAGTTTCTGCTAATGAAGATGTTTCCTGAGTAATGGAAGTTGGTTCTTTGCTTGATATACTAGTCTCAGTTGTCACAGAAGATAATGTAGTCTCCAATGTTGAAGAAAGTGAAATGGGACTGATTGTAGTAGATACAGAGGAAGATTCTGTATTAGATGTAGACTCTATACTACTTGATTGCTCATGACTAGTACTGTTTGTGGTTATACCAGAAGTTATAAAGCTGGTGGATTCACTAGTTGTATGGTGACTTGATGGTAAAATTGCAGATGATGTAGATGAAGATACTGACTGAGTACTTGCTTGACTGGCTGTACTAGGGATAGGCTCAGAGGAAGATGTGGTTTCTGCTAATGAAGATGTTTTCTGAGTAATGGAAGTTGGTTCTTTGCTTGATATACTAGTCTCAGTTGTCACTGGGGATAATGTAGTCAATGCAGTCTCCAATGTTGAAGAAAGTGAAATGGGACTGATTGTAGTAGATACAGAGGAAGATTCTGTATTAGATGTAGACTCTATACTACTTGATTGCTCATGACTAGTACTGTTTGTGGTTATACCAGAAGTTATAAAGCTGGTGGATTCACTAGTTGTGTGGTGACTTGATGGTAAAATTTGAGATGTTGTAGATGGAGATACAGACTGGGTGCTTGCTTGACTCACAGTACTAGAGATAGGCTCAGAGGCAGATGTAGTTTCTGCTAATGAAGATGTTTTCTGAGTAATGGAAGTTGGTTCTTTGCTTGATATACTAGTCTCAGTTGTCAATGCAGTCTCCAATGTTGAAGAAAGTGAAATGGAATTGATTGTAGTAGATAATGCAGAGGATTCTGTATTAGACGTAGACTCTACACTACTTAATTGCTCATGACTAGTACTTTTTGTGCTTATACCAGAAGTTATAGAGCTGGTAAATTCACTAGTTGTGTGGTAACTTGATGGTACAATTGCAAATGTTGTAGATGGAGGTAAAGAATAGGTACTTGCTTGACTGGCAGTACTAGGGACAGGCTCAGAGGAAGATGTAGTTTCTGCTAATGAAGATGTTTCCTGAGTAATCGAAGTTGGTTCTTTGCTTGATATACTAGTCTCAGTTGTCAATGGAGATAATGTAGTCAATGTAGTCTCCAATGTTGAAGAAAGTGAAATGGGACTGATTGTAGTAGGTACGGAAGACGATTCTGTGTTAGAAGTAGGCTCTATACTACTTAATTGCTCATGACTAGTACTTTTTGTGCTTATACCAGAAGTTATAGAGCTGGTAAATTCACTAGTTGTGTGGTAACTTGATGGTACAATTGCAAATGTTGTAGATGGAGGTAAAGAATAGGTACTTGCTTGACTGGCAGTACTAGGGACAGGCTCAGAGGAAGATGTAGTTTCTGCTAATGAAGATGTTTCCTGAGTAATCGAAGTTGGTTCTTTGCTTGATATACTAGCCTCAGTTGTCAATGGAGATAATGTAGTCAATGTAGTCTCCAATGTTGAAGAAAGTGAAATGGGACTGATTGTAGTAGGTACGGAAGACGATTCTGTGTTAGAAGTAGGCTCTATACTACTTGATTGCTCACGACTAGTACTGTTTGTGGTTATACCAGTAGTTATAAAGCTGGTGGATTCACTAGTTGTATGGTGACTTGATGGTAAAATTGCAGATGATGTAGATGAAGATACTGACTGAGTACTTGCTTGACTGGCTGTACTAGGGATAGGCTCAGAGGAAGATGTGGTTTCTGCTAATGAAGATGTTTTCTGAGTAATGGAAGTTGGTTCTTTGCTTGATATACTAGTCTCAGTTGTCACTGGAGATAATGTAGTCAATGCAGTCTCCAATGTTGAAGAAAGTGAAATGGGATTGATGGTAGTAGTTAATGCAGAGGATTCTGTATTAGACGTAGACTCTACACTACTTGATTGTTCATGACTAGTGCTTTTTGTGCTTATACCAGAAGTTATAGAGCTGGTAAATTCACTAGTTGTGTGGTGACTTGATGGTAAAATTTGAGATGTTGTAGATGGAGAGACAGACTGGGTGCTTGCTTGACTGGCAGTACTAGGGATAGGCTCAGAGGCAGATGTAGTTTCTGCTAATGAAGATGTTTTCTGAGTAATGGAAGTTGGTTCTTTGCTTGATATACTAGTCTCAGTTGTCAATGCAGTCTCCAATGTTGAAGAAAGTGAAATGGAATTGATTGTAGTAGATAATGCAGAGGATTCTGTATTAGACGTAGACTCTACACTACTTGATTGTTCATGACTAGTACTTTTTGTGCTTATACCAGAAGTTATAGAGCTGGTAAATTCACTCGTTGTGTGGTAACTTGATGGTAAAATTGCAAATGTTGTAGATGGAGATATAGAATGGGTACCTGCTTGACTGGCAGTACTAGGGACAGGCTCAGAGGAAGAAGTAGTTTCTGCTAATGAAGATGTTTCCTGAGTAATGGAAGTTGGTCCTTTGCTTGATATACTAGTCTCAGTTGTCACAGAAGATAATGTAGTCTCCAATGTTGAAGAAAGTGAAATGGGACTGATTGTAGTAGATACAGAGGAAGATTCTGTATTAGATGTAGACTCTATACTACTTGATTGCTCATGACTAGTACTGTTTGTTGTTATACCAGAAGTTATAAAGCTGGTGGATTCACTAGCTGTGTGGTGACTTGATGGTAAAATTGCAGATGATGTAGATGAAGATACAGACTGGGTACTTGCTTGACTGGCAGTACTAGAAAAAGGCTCAGAGGAAGATGTAGTTTCTGCTAATGAAGATATTTTCTGAGTAATGGAAGTTGGTTCTTTGCTTGATATACTAGTCTCAGTTGTCACTAGAGATAATGTAGTCAATGTAGTCTCCAATGTTGAAGAAAGTGAAATGGGACTGATTGTAGTAGGTGCAGAAGACGATTCTGTGTTAGAAGTAGACTCTATATTACTTGATTGCTCACGACTAGTACTGTTTGTGGTTATACCAGTAGTTATAAAGCTGGTGGATTCACTAGTTGTGTGGTGACTTGATGGTAACATTTGAGATGTTGTAGATTGAGATACAGACTGGGTGCTTGCTTGACTGGCAGTACTAGGAATAGACTCAGAGGAAGATGTTGTTTCTGCTAACGAAGATGCTTCCTGAGTAATTGTAGTTGGTTCTTTGCTTGATATACTAGTCTCAGTTGTCACAGAAGATAATGAAGTCTCCAATGTTGAAGAAAGTGAAATGGGACTGATTGTAGTAGATACCGAAGATGATTCTGTGTTAGAAGTAGACTCTATACTACTTGATTGCTCATGACTAGTACTGTTTGTGGTTATACCAGAAGTTAAAAAGCTGGTGGATTCACTAGTTGTGTGGTGACTTGATGGTAACATTGCAGATGATGTAGAGGAAGATACAGACTGGGTACTTGCTTGACTGGCAGTACTAGGGACAGGCTCAGAGGAAGATGTAGTTTCCGCTAATGAAGATGTTTCCTGAGTAATGGAAGTTGGTTCTTTGCTTGATATACTAGTCTCAGTTGTCACGGGCAATGTGGTCTCCAATGCTGAAGAAAGTGAAATGGGATGGATTGTTGTAGGTCGACTAGATGTTACGCTTTCTGTGTTAATAGTAGATTCTATACTGCTTGACTGCTCATGGCTAGTACTATTTGTGGTTATACCCGACGTTATAGTACCGGATGATATACTACTGTCTTGACTTGATGGTAAAATTGTAGATGTTGAAGCTTGACTGGCTGTACTTGGGACATACTCCGTGTTTATTGCTGAAGATGTTTCTTGTGTACTGGAAGTGGTTAATCCTTTACTTGCAACACTCGTCTCACTTTCTGCAGCTGTTGATGTACTTAATGCAGTCTCAGATGGTACAGAATGTGATGTAATTGAGGAATATGTAGTTTCTCCTGCAATGGTGGTTTCTTGCGTACTTAAAATTTCACTTGCAGTTTGTGTTTCAACTGTTGACTCTGATAGAACTGTACTTGTAAATTTGATTGTTGAAAATTCTGTCGGATTTAATTTTGATGTTTGTGTGATAGATGATGTCTCCATGTGAGTTACACTTGGTTCTGAGTAAGTAAATGTGCTTGTTTCAGCAGAATGTGAAGTTACTGTAGCTGTTGAGGGTTCAGCTTCAGTTGGGGTTAAGTTTTCTGTGAAATGTGAAGTGTCTAACTGAGAATAAGTTACTGTTTCAGTAGAAAGTGATGATTCTGTTGTTACAGTTGTAGATTCACTTGCAATTGTTGTAGTTTCAATTTCACAGTATGTTCCAGAATACGGGGCCGGACATCTATCGGAATAATTGTTTTGTTGTTATTATTGTTGTTAATATTATTTTGTAACATATCATCCATCAATATATACACGCACAAAACTTTTTAATATAACTAGTATTTATCACAAAAAACACTGTACAGTTGCAAGAAAAAGTATGTAAACCCTTTGGAATGATATGGATTTCTGCACAAATTGGTCATAAAATGTGATCTGATCATCATCTAAGTCACAACAATAGACAATCACATCTGCTTAAACTAATAACACACAAAGAATGAAATGTTGACATGTTTTTATTGAACACACCATGTAAACATTCACAGTGCAGGTGGAAAAAGTATGTGAACCCCTAGACTAATGACATCGCCAAGAGATAATTGGAGTGAGATGTCAGCCAACTGGAGTCCAATCAATGAGATGAGATTGGAGGTGTTGGTTACAGTTGCCCTGCCCTATAAGAAAAAAACACACCAGTTCTGGGTTGCTTTTCACAAGAAGCATTGCCTCGTGTGAATGATGCCTTGCACAAAAGAGCTCTCAGAAGAACGATTACGAATTGTTGACTTGCATGAAGCTGGAAAGGGTTATAAAAGTACCAAAAGCCTTGCTGTTCATCAGTCCACAGTAAGACAAATTGTCTATAAATGGAGAAAGTTCAGCACTGCTGCTACTCTTCCTAGGAATGGCCGTCCTGTAAAGATGACTGAGCACAGCGCAGACTGCTCAATGAGGTGAAGAAGAATCCTAGAGTGTCAGCTAAAGACTTACAAAAGTCACTGGCAAATGCTAACATCCCTGTTAGCAAATCTACAATACGTAAAATACTAAACAAGAATGGATTTCATGGGAGGATACCACAGAGGAAGCCACTGCTGTCCAAACAAAACATTGCTGCACGTTTACACAAGTTTACACAAGAGCACCTAGATGTTCCACAGCAGTATTGGCAAAATATTCTGTGGACAGATGAAACCAAAGTTAAGTTGTTTGGAAGAAACACACAACACTATGTGTGGCGAAAAAGAGGCACAGCACACCAACATCAAAACCTCATCCTAACTGTGAAGTATGGTGGTGGGGGCATCATGGTTTGGGGCTGCTTTCATCAAGACATTTTTGCAGGAGAACTTAAGGCCATCTGTCTACCAGCTTAAGCTCAACAGAAGATGGGTGTTGCAACAGGACAATGACCCAAACCATAGAAGTAAATCAACAACAGAATGGCTTAAACAGAAGAAAATACGCCTTCTGAAGTGGCCCAGTCAGAGTCCTGACCTCAACCCGATTGAGATGCTGTGGCATGACCTCAAGAAAGCGATTCACACCAGACATCCCAAGAATATTGCTGAACTGAAACAGTTCTGTAAAGTGGAATGGTCAAGAATTCCTCCTGACCGTTGTGCACGTCTGATCTGCAACTACAGGAAATGTTTGGTTGAAGTTATTGCTGCCAAAGGAGGTTCAACCAGTTATTAAATCCACGGGTTCACATACTTTTTCCACCTGCACTGTGAATGTTTACATGGTGTGTTCAATAAAAACATGGCAACATTTCATTCATTAGATGATGATCAGATCACATTTTATGACCGATTTGTGCAGAAATCCATATCATTCAAAAGGGTTCACATACTTTTTTTTTGCAACTGTATTTTCACTTTTGACTTCAAATCTGGGACTATTCCTATTTACCTTATAAAATGTATATAATTTACCGGTAATTATAAAATATATTTTAAAAATATAATAAATAATTAACTTTTTAAACTATTTAAGGAACACCTCTTCTAAAGCCATAAAGTTAAACGTACAGACTTACCTTACCCTCCACTCCCATACTCCTATTTTCTCACCAATACTATCGGTGGGATTTCCATACATTAAATATACTTAATCAGATGTTTAAAAACATTGTTTCATATTTAAGTTTAAATTAAAAAAATGAAAAATGTTGTAGTTGCGCAAAGAATAAAATGCAATAAATAAATATGTGTTCAACTTTCCCTTGCATTGAGGACACCTGCTGTTCCCATAACCGAGAGCAGGGTTCATATTGCTCAATGCTATACGACTAGAGCTTTCAAAAAGCTCCATCTAAATAAGTGGCCATTTGTTCATTTTATCACATAATATGCTACTTTTGAAGTCTACAATATGAGCCTTTTACTTGTGTTTTCTTTATGATTTTGGGTCTGATATTTACTCATATGTTCTACAGAACCTTCGATAAGAGCTTGCTGCTATATACCACCAATCCTACATCAAGGTGAGGATGACCACCTCACCTTGATCCTCCACAAACAGACTTCTGTACACATATACTGTATATATTTATTACATTTTATTTTTGCTGCAACTACCACCTTTTTTATGTATTTATTTGTTTGCTGCCTACACCCCTTCCACTCTAGCGCTCCCCTACCTCTCTTTCTTGTTTCCTATTGAAGCTTACTTAGTTAAGCATGGGGAAATGACAGCAAATATATGTATAGATTTCCTGCTCCGCCATAAGGCAAAAGGACTATGTGCCAATATATCTCTCTATTTATCAGTTATGAGAAGTAGGTTTACAATTATTTGCAATTAAAAGCCGTCTTTTAACCAATTAAACACAGCCTTCTAACCACCTTGTTAGTGGTGATGTCACAGTTTGCTGTTCTTGCCTAAGGAATGAGTCATAACGCTGTGCATTTGCAACTCTACCAAACAACACAGCTGCAACATTGAAACAATGAGACACTCATTTAACCTGGAATCTCTCCTTAAGGATACGCTCAGGGCCAATCCTGAGTGGGTGCCAAGTGCCCAGGTGCTCTGTAGATAGAGGCGGATCGGTGGGTTGTACAGCAACAGGCCCTGCCCCTCATGTTATTATAGGCTCCTCTCCCTCACCGACAAGCTGCTTGGGGATGACTTGGCATACTTTCCACCCAACCAGGATTGGCCCTGGGCACACTCCGGACACCTCAAGGTTTGCAGTAATGCTTTATGTTAAAGAGTGTGCCCTATTTTTTCATTTTACAAAAAGTGCAGATTTCAGTAGAAATTCATTTTGGTATAACCCCTGACTGTCAGTCACACAAAAGGTCCAGTTACTTCCTGGTTTGTTAAGCTCAGTGGAGTGAAATCCGAGTGAAAGGCAAATGCCTAGAGCACCTTCCTTGCAAAGACTTCTCATTGATCTGCATTAAGAAGTCTGTGATTGGACAGCCACATACAGTCTGGGTGGGGTTAGAAGGGGAGGGCTTGCAAAGGCTGCTGACAAGAGATCTGCAGCTTTTGAAGCTGTTTTTAGATATGCCACTATGAATAATTAAATGCACACATACATGTTTTAAACAGGGTTATATCTGTGAATTTTAACAAAAAAATGTCATGGTCATTTCTCCAGCTGGAAGAGCATAAACATATGATGGATTTCTATTTATTAGAACAGCAATTGCTTTAAGTGTTATTAAAGATGACATCCAATTATGTATTTAATTTCAAGGATGTTATTATTTAATTTACTTACTTGCACTGTGGTCCATCCATTGTGTTTGTACAATTTCCTCCATTTGTGCAGTTTAATGGATTATCTTCGCAAGGCCCGATGCACACACAGGACTCACTATTACATTGCAATGTATAATTTGCGAAGCTAGTGTTACACGCCATATACGTCTTCAGGTCAGATACAGCTAAGAGAAAAAGAGATGTTTAGTGGGGAATACAAAATTGGAAAACACTTCTCTCTAATTCTCTCTCTGTCTCTCTCTTTTTTCTGTCTTTTAGCATTTATAGCAATGGATAGATGGAAATGTTTGTTTAAAATGAATCTAAAGTGCAGAATACTACATAGTATCACTTTAAAGACATTAAGTGTGCCCAGGCCAATAGACTCCAAGATGTTGGAGAAATACAAATCCCATGTTGCCTTGTCATTTGTATGGTTAGAAAAGCATCATGAGAGTTTTAGTACTACAAGGGTTGGGGGGTCTACTTCCTGGCCAGTGCCACCCCTGCACTAACACTGTTATTCCCAAACTACTTGCAAATATACACATTATAGAGATTATAAAAAAGACTATTCAATCTCCTGGACATCTATTGTCTTTTCTAGTTTTGTATCCCTACGCAAAACCTGAAGCAGTCTGCCAAGAAAAATAATAAAGTAAAGTTTGGAAAAGAGGATATAGAAGGAACATATGTACATTTCATACTAAATACGTCTACTGAAATCCTTGAAACGCTAATAATAAAAGACATTTGTAACAGTTCAAGATGTCTTATTTTAACTATAATTCACAATTAGTTGCCTACATGATATTGTAGAAGGGCCGGACGTTGCATTCAAGAATGTGGCAGTTGAGTTGTTTACAGTTATTTCCGTACTGTTAAATTCTTGTTGGACTTGGGAAGTCAGGTTTTGATTTAGAAAGTCAATACCAGTCTGGTTGTTGGGGTAGTCGTAGACTCCTGAAGTGTTAGCTATAACACTTCCACTACTGTAAAAAAATAAGATGTAAAGAAAAACATGAACAAACAATAAAACTTCCTTGCATTTCAAGTACACTTGCAATAGAACCATGTTAATAACATAGCCACTAAATGAGCGAGGAATTGGACAAGGTAAACTATTGTTAAAAAAAATCTGATTGGCTTATGTCACCCATGTTATATTACGGTGGGACCTGTGGAAAGAGATATGTAAATGATTGCTGCAAATAATTTACAGAAAAATTGTGATTGGATGACTCAAGACAAGGTGCTGCAGCAACTAAATAAAATTAATGTTAATAATGCTCTGGGTCCTGACGGTATTCACCCATGAAAACTTAAGGAGCTAAGTGTAGAAATAAGTGAACCTCTGTTTTTAAACTTTCAGGATTCTCTTCTTTCAGGAATTGTACCGGACGATTAGAGGAATGCAGATATGGTTCCTATATTCCAAAGGGTTTAAACTCTTTACCTGTAAATGATAGACCTGTGAGCTTAATTTATGTGGCTGGTAAAGTATTTGACGGTTTATTAAGGGATAATAATCAGGAATTTATTGGAAAACAAAAATGCTATTAGCAAAATTCAGCATGGTTTTATGAAACATAGGTCATGTCAAACTAACTTAATTGCATTCTATGAAGAAGGAAGTAGAATTATAAATCAGGGTGTTGCAGTGGATATGAGCTACTTGGATTTTGATACAATTCCATGCGATAGATTAGTGTTTTTAAACTAAAATAAATTTGTCTAGATGAAAATTCTTGAGTAGAACGATGGCTTAAAGATAGAGTACAGAGAGTTGTCATTAATTTAACATTTCAAAGCTGGACAAAAGTGGTAAGCGGTGTTCCTCAGTGTTCTTGAACCACTTTTATTTAACATATTGATAAATGATCTTGAAAAAGTAAGTGAAGATCCTGTTTCAGTGTTTGCAAATGACACAAAACTCTGTAACAGGATATTACTTTGCTGCAGATGGATTTAGATAAATTGGGGGATTGGGTAAAGTAACCCTCTAATTGTTTTCCCTTTGTCAGAATTGTGTTCTACGATCAAAAATTCAGGTTGATTTAACAACTAGAAATAAAAGCCACCCAATCTCATTTACATACCTGAAGCCATTGATTATAACCCCCACAAAGTACAATGGAGCAGCTGCTCTGTATATCTCAGCAAAAATCTGATGAAAGAAAATAATATAAAGGTATATGTTAATTGCATTATAATTAAACCTTTGAATGCACACTTACCAATTGTCTTGATTTTCACGGGACAGTTCCAGTTTTTGGCCTCCTGTCGCAATCTATAATCATCTCAGGACGCTATGCCCCTTTTTAACAAATTATCATGCATACCACTTGTTCATGCGCGAAGTGGGCATTAAAGGGCCTGTGGCACTATGACACCAGTAATACACGGCATCCTTAATTTGTAATTGTAAGTGGGATAACATTTGTTTTCTTTGTCTAACACTGGTGCTGTGCTGTAGATATGGTAGCTTGGGTGAATTAGGCGCTCGCTATATATAGTAGAGTGATGTGGCAGCAGTAACCAGTACAAGGAACCCCAACCTTGTGATGGATAAATGTGAAAAAAAAGGGAAGGAAACCGCGCCTTAAATGAAAAGATATATACAAATATATATATATATATATATATATACGTACACAGAGGTTGTAGTTTATAGTCTTCTTTACACAGTAGACCTCAAAAAAAGCATAAAACATAAAAGACAATGATAGTGTAGTATATTTAAATATGGTGGGTGGATAAATAGTTGTAGATATTCCACACTCACATGGCCCAGAGCTAACTCAAAGCTCAGCTGTTATCTCGCCTGGACGGAACAATCCCCGTCTAAGGATATATGGGGTCCTCACACTCTCATATGGGCGGTATATGTAAAATAAAAGAACTCCAAATAGTACAGTATGTATTGTTAAAATATGTGAATAAGTAATAAAAATATCGTACTCACATTTGCTAGAGCAGAACTTGCTCTAGTCTTAATGGCATAGGTGGTATAGTCCCCACCAAGGAACAAGCAGGTAACCAGGAGTGAAAAAAATAAAAAATCCGAAATATAGTAAGTAAGGATAATTTATTTAACAATAGTTAAAAGAGAGATTTAAAAATATAAATATATAGTCTCTAAAATCCACTTAAGTGGTGGGGACTATACCACCTATGCCATTAAGACTAGAGCAAGTTCTGCTCTAGCAAATGTGAGTACGATATTTTTATTACTTATTCACATATTTTAACAATACATACTGTACTATTTGGAGTTCTTTTATTTTACATATACCGCCCATATGAGAGTGTGAGGACCCCATATATCCTTAGACGGGGATTGTTCCGTCCAGGCGAGATAACAGCTGAGCTCTGAGTTAGCTCTGGGCCATGTGAGTGTGGAATATCTACAACTATTTATCCACCCACCATATTTAAATATACTACACTATCATTGTCTTTTATGTTTTATGCTTTTTTTGAGGTCTACTGTGTAAAGAAGACTATAAACTACAAACTCTGTGTACGTATATATATATATATATATATATATTTGTATATATCTGTGCTGTAGATATATCGTTCCTATCCTATGGATGTGCTTTAGAGGAGGTTTTGGGAGCTTAGTGATATAATCTACATTATAAGCAACTGTTGGGTCTAATTAACATTATTATATATTGGAACGGCTATAAATTATGTGACTTGAGTCATACGGTGGAGGTATAGTATGCTATAGTATGAAAAATGGTTGCCACGGCTATCACATCTGTAACCTGCTTACTTGATTGTTGCTAAGTGTGCCAGTACTTTTGTTCAAATGTTGGCAGCTATATAGAATGTCGGGGAGCCAGTAGATCAATGGCTTAATTTTTGTATTTAGCTCAATTAAAAACATGACCTGCCAAAAAACTGTATTTTAAATTTAAGATCAGAATAACTGAACTGAAAAACATAGCTGAAACAATTTTACTTATTTGGCTATTAAAGTCTAACAATTCAAATTGACTTTAAGTCATTTTTAAGTCTCACCAGAATAATAGAAACTTGTGAATAGATGTAAACAGAAGTCTAGATTCTATTAGATGAGATAGGCTTTTTTTTTTTTTGTAATTGAAAAGCAACGTCCAAATAGGAAAACTGATATTCATTTAAAATCAAGAGAAATCTCATCTCATCTAATATAATATCCAGAATGTAGACAAAAAATAAAAACAATTCTTTACTGAACAGGATTGCTCTTTTTCCAGATTTGCTGGTCATCCAAAAAAAATTTTTAATAACATTTTTAATATAGATATGACTACCACTTACTTTACAAAGTAAAATAAAAATACAATTTGTAATGTTAATATATATTATCAATCTTGACACGAAAAAAAACACAGAAGTTAGTTTTACCTGGGTAATAGTATTTGAAAGAGTTTGGTATTCTTCACTCGATTTGTTTTCTAAATTGCTATTAAATACTTCATTTATTGATATCAATATGTGCACTACTTTGTTTGGAACGTTGTTCTTATCTGTAAAAAATAAATCACATTTTATTGTTTTTGAGAAATGACAAAATCTAAGCGCAGCATGAATAAATTAGTGTTTAAAATAAACCAAAACCAAAACATATATATAGGACTCATACAATATATGTCTTTGTACGAAAGCCCTTTAAATGCTTATTCAAGTCACACACTTTCTACAGTTTGTTGAAGTCCAAGTAAGGGAGCATCCTATTGGCTCTGCTAAAATTTGTCATGTTGCCTGACCAATAAGACACACTGTTACATTGGAGACATAAAGTTGTGAACCATTCAGAATCAAAAATATAAAATGACAAAAAAACACGTATTAATGTGTTTATTACATTTACTGAACATATATTATGTTGGGGATTTTCGAAAGAAAAAAAATGTAAATCACTAGGAAAAACGAGTATATTAAGGGGAAAATGTAAGTCTGATGCTCTGTGCTAACATTTATGTGCGAGTTTCTAGCGCTCTTCCTTAAAAGGCACCTAGAAACATTGTCCACCATTATAGTCTGCTGTTCATAACCTAGATTTAAGAAACATTGCTGCATTTTAGCAATACCACAATACCCCAAATGCTGCTAACGCACTTTTCTGCAACCTAATCTTTAACATTTTATAATAACCTGCTAAATGCTATGAGCTCATTGCCGTACTGTGGTTTCTAGCTTTTTAGATCGTTATACTTTTTCAGATAGTACATTGGTTACTCCTGGTGTCTGTGATCCTTGACTTGGCTCACTTCTTCTTACTGTTGACCTCTGGTCCCCATCAATAGAGTTATTCCCTATCCTACTACTCTGTAATTGTGTTTCATGTCTTAGAGATTTTTTTTGTTACATTAAGTCCAACCGTGGTTAAGTTCGATAGAACATGTTTCCCTTTTTCAAATTCAGTTTCTATACTGACCTACAAATTGCATGTTCAGACTATTACTAATCCTTACAAGTGGTAATCAAAATAAAATGACTTTAGTATTATACATTAAAGAGGCATGGGAGATGTACTTAGTGAACTTTATAGTAGAATATGTATGGGTATAAAAAAAATCCACATATAACTGCATGTTATTTTTTTATAATCCACTATATTGACTAATATATTTAGTAATTGCATATTTCTCAAATTTATAATTAGGTTGGTAATTTACGCACTGGGCAGATATGTTATTGTGGTCATGTTGAGCAACAAAATACTCACAGAAATTGGCACCTTTTCCCCTTAATTTCAGTTAGGATTTATTTAACTAATTTCTACTTACAGGAATACTTTAAGAATCTGTTAGAATATACCACAATGCTAGAGTGCTATTCTAAACAAGGATAAACCGAGGGCATGCAGATATAAAGCAAAATGCATCATTATTCTTTCTCAGCAAAATAAGGATATAGAGATTTACATTAAAGAAAAGGAGAATATTAAAATTACAAAATACATCCAAATGAAAACACTGCCTTACCAATTACAACGCCCACGTTTTGATTTCCAACCTCACAGGAGTCTCCACTTGCATAAGGAGGACATGTTGTAGGTGGTTTTGTTGTTGCTGTTGTGAAAGTGTTCAGACTGGTAGTAGTTAAGCCAGAGGATGTAATACTGGTAGATTTATTAGTTGTAACTGAGTTTGATGTTATTAGTGAAGATTCAGGGCTAAAACTTTCTGTGGGTACGCTGGAGGTCACAGGAGTGGCTAATTCACTAGGTGTACTTTGTGTTGATGTTGGGATCGGAGCTGTTGCAGACAGGGCTTCAGTGTTAGTAACCTTATTACTGGTACTGCTGTGGATTGCAGAAGTTAACGAAGTCAATGTTTGTATAGATGTAGGAGACTCTGTAAGAGTTGATTGCTCACCAATGGTACCTTTAGTTGTTATACCAGAGGTGACATGACTGGATGTTTCAGTTTGTGAGCTTTGGGATGATGTTGATGTTGGAGGTGTTGTAGAGCTAGCTTCTGTTTGGGTAACTCCATGGCTTGTAGTAATAAGGAGTGTGGTAGGTATGGCAGAAGATGATGTTTGAATTAATGAAGGAGACTCTGCACTGGTGGATTGCTCATGTCTGGTACTTTGAATAGTTGTGGAAGAGGTCACCGGACTGGATGTTTCACTAAGTGTGCTCTGTGTAGCTCCATGACTGGTAGTGCTGTGAATTGCAGAAGTGAATGCAGATGTTGAGGTGTGTATTGATGTTGGAGATTCTGTACTAGTTGATTGTTCAGGGCTGATACTTTTTGTGGTTATGCTGGAGGTCAGAAGAGTGGATGATTCATTAGGTGTACTTTGTGTTGATGTTGGGATTGGAGCTGTTATAGACAGGGCTTCAGTGTTAGTAACCCCATTACTGGTTGTGCTGTGGATTGCAGAAGTTAATGAAGACAATGTTTGTATAGATGTAGGAGACTCTGTAAGAGTTGATTGCTCACCAATGGTACCTTTAGTTGTTATACCAGAGGTGACATGACTGGATGTTTCAGTTTGTGAGCTTTGGGATGATGTTGATGTTGGAGGTGTTGTAGAGCCAGCGTCTGTTTGGGTAACTTCATAAGTTGTAGATAAAAGGAGTGTGGTAGGTATGGCAGAAGTTAAAGTTTGAATTGATGAAGGAGACTCTGCACTGGTGGATTGCTCATGTCTGGTACTTTGAATAATTGTGGAAGAGGTCACCGAACTGGATGTTCCACTAAGTGTGCTCTGAATTGCAGAAGTGTATGCAGATGTTGAGGTGTGTATTAATGTTGGAAATTCTGTACTAGTTGATTGTTCAGGGCTGATACCAAGGGTACCAATGGTACCTTTAGTTGTTATACCAGAGGTGACATGACTGGATGTTTCAGTTTGTGAGCTTTGGGATGATGTTGATGTTGGAGGTGTTGTAGAGCTAGCTTCTGTTTGGGTAACTCCATGGCTTGTAGTAATAAGGAGTGTGGTAGGTATGGCAGAAGATGATGTTCGAATTGATGAAGGAGACTCTGCACTGGTGGATTGCTCATTTATGGTACTTTGAATAGTTGTGGAAGGGGTCACCAGATTGGATGTTTCACTAAGTGTGCTTTGTGTAACTCCATGACCGGTAGTGCTGTGAATTGCAGAAGTGAATGCAGATGTTGATGTGTTTATTGATGTAAGTGATTCTGTGCTAGTTGATTGTTCAGGGCTGATACTTTTTTTGGTTATGCTGGAGGTCAGAAGAGTGGATGATTCATTAGGTGTACTTTGTGTTGATGTTGGGGTTGGAGATGTTGTAGACAGGGCTTCAGTGTTAGTAACCCCATTACTGGTTGTGCTGTGGATTGCAGAAGTTAATGAAGACAATGTTTGTATAGATGTAGTAGACTCTGTAAGAGTTGATTGCTCACCAATGGTACCTTTGGTTGTTATACCAGAGGGAACATGACTGGATGTTTCAGTATGTGAGCTTTGGGATGATGTTGATGTTGGAGGTGTTGTAGAGCCAGCTTCTGTTTGGGTAACTCCATGGCTTGTAGTAATAAGGAGTGTGGTAGGTATGGCAGAAGTCGATGTTTGAATTGATGAAGGAGACTCTGCACTGCTGGATTGCTCATGTCTGGTACTTTGAATAGTTGTGGAAGTGGTCACCGGACTGGCTGTTTCACTAAGTGTGCTTTGTGTAACTCCATAACTGGTAGTGCTGTGAATTGCAGAAGTGAATGCAGATGTTGAGGTGTGATTTGATGTAGGAGATTCTGTACTAGTTGATTGTTCAGGGCTGATACTTTTTGTGGTTACGCTGGAGGTCACAAGTGTGGATGATTCAGTAGGTGTACTTTGTGTTGATGTTGGGATTGGAGCTGTTGTAGACAGGTCTTCAGTGTTAGTAACCCCATTACTGGTAGTGCTGTGTATGGCAGAAGTTAACAAAGTCAATGTTTGTTTAGATGTAGGAGACTCTGTAACAGTTGATTGCTCACCAATGGTACCTTTAGTAGTTATACCAGAGGTGACATGACTGGATGTTTCAGTTTGCGAGCTTTGGGATGATGTTGATGTTGGAGGTGTTGTAGATCCAGCTTCTGTTTGGGTAACACCATGGCTTGTAGTTATAAGGAGTGTGGTAGGTATGGCAGAAGCCGATGTTTGAATTGATGAAGGAGACTCTGCACTGGTGGATTGCTCATGTCTGGTACTTTGAATAATTGTGGAAGAGGTCACCGAACTGGATGTTCCACTAAGTGTGCTCTGAATTGCAGAAGTGTATGCAGATGTTGAGGTGTGTATTGATGTTGGAAATTCTGTACTAGTTGATTGTTCAGGGCTGATACCAAGGGTACCAATGGTACCTTTAGTTGTTATACCAGAGGTGACATGACTGGATGTTTCAGTTTGTGAGCTTTGGGATGATGTTGATGTTGGAGGTGTTGTAGAGCTAGCTTCTGTTTGGGTAACTCCATGGCTTGTAGTAATAAGGAGTGTGGTAGGTATGGCAGAAGATGATGTTCGAATTGATGAAGGAGACTCTGCACTGGTGGATTGCTCATTTATGGTACTTTGAATAGTTGTGGAAGGGGTCACCAGATTGGATGTTTCACTAAGTGTGCTTTGTGTAACTCCATGACCGGTAGTGCTGTGAATTGCAGAAGTGAATGCAGATGTTGATGTGTTTATTGATGTAAGTGATTCTGTGCTAGTTGATTGTTCAGGGCTGATACTTTTTTTGGTTATGCTGGAGGTCAGAAGAGTGGATGATTCATTAGGTGTACTTTGTGTTGATGTTGGGGTTGGAGATGTTGTAGACAGGGCTTCAGTGTTAGTAACCCCATTACTGGTTGTGCTGTGGATTGCAGAAGTTAATGAAGACAATGTTTGTATAGATGTAGTAGACTCTGTAAGAGTTGATTGCTCACCAATGGTACCTTTGGTTGTTATACCAGAGGGAACATGACTGGATGTTTCAGTATGTGAGCTTTGGGATGATGTTGATGTTGGAGGTGTTGTAGAGCCAGCTTCTGTTTGGGTAACTCCATGGCTTGTAGTAATAAGGAGTGTGGTAGGTATGGCAGAAGTCGATGTTTGAATTGATGAAGGAGACTCTGCACTGCTGGATTGCTCATGTCTGGTACTTTGAATAGTTGTGGAAGTGGTCACCGGACTGGCTGTTTCACTAAGTGTGCTTTGTGTAACTCCATAACTGGTAGTGCTGTGAATTGCAGAAGTGAATGCAGATGTTGAGGTGTGATTTGATGTAGGAGATTCTGTACTAGTTGATTGTTCAGGGCTGATACTTTTTGTGGTTACGCTGGAGGTCACAAGTGTGGATGATTCAGTAGGTGTACTTTGTGTTGATGTTGGGATTGGAGCTGTTGTAGACAGGTCTTCAGTGTTAGTAACCCCATTACTGGTAGTGCTGTGTATGGCAGAAGTTAACAAAGTCAATGTTTGTTTAGATGTAGGAGACTCTGTAACAGTTGATTGCTCACCAATGGTACCTTTAGTAGTTATACCAGAGGTGACATGACTGGATGTTTCAGTTTGCGAGCTTTGGGATGATGTTGATGTTGGAGGTGTTGTAGATCCAGCTTCTGTTTGGGTAACACCATGGCTTGTAGTTATAAGGAGTGTGGTAGGTATGGCAGAAGCCGATGTTTGAATTGATGAAGGAGACTCTGCACTGGTGGATTGCTCATGTCTGGTACTTTGAATAATTGTGGAAGAGGTCACCGAACTGGATGTTCCACTAAGTGTGCTCTGAATTGCAGAAGTGTATGCAGATGTTGAGGTGTGTATTGATGTTGGAAATTCTGTACTAGTTGATTGTTCAGGGCTGATACCAAGGGTACCAATGGTACCTTTAGTTGTTATACCAGAGGTGACATGACTGGATGTTTCAGTTTGTGAGCTTTGGGATGATGTTGATGTTGGAGGTGTTGTAGAGCTAGCTTCTGTTTGGGTAACTCCATGGCTTGTAGTAATAAGGAGTGTGGTAGGTATGGCAGAAGATGATGTTCGAATTGATGAAGGAGACTCTGCACTGGTGGATTGCTCATTTATGGTACTTTGAATAGTTGTGGAAGGGGTCACCAGATTGGATGTTTCACTAAGTGTGCTTTGTGTAACTCCATGACCGGTAGTGCTGTGAATTGCAGAAGTGAATGCAGATGTTGATGTGTTTATTGGTGTAAGTGATTCTGTGCTAGTTGATTGTTCAGGGCTGATACTTTTTTTGGTTATGCTGGAGGTCAGAAGAGTGGATGATTCATTAGGTGTACTTTGTGTTGATGTTGGGGTTGGAGATGTTGTAGACAGGGCTTCAGTGTTAGTAACCCCATTACTGGTTGTGCTGTGGATTGCAGAAGTTAATGAAGACAATGTTTGTATAGATGTAGTAGACTCTGTAAGAGTTGATTGCTCACCAATGGTACCTTTGGTTGTTATACCAGAGGGAACATGACTGGATGTTTCAGTATGTGAGCTTTGGGATGATGTTGATGTTGGAGGTGTTGTAGAGCCAGCTTCTGTTTGGGTAACTCCATGGCTTGTAGTAATAAGGAGTGTGGTAGGTATGGCAGAAGTCGATGTTTGAATTGATGAAGGAGACTCTGCACTGCTGGATTGCTCATGTCTGGTACTTTGAATAGTTGTGGAAGTGGTCACCGGACTGGATGTTTCACTAAGTGTGCTTTGTGTAACTCCATAACTGGTAGTGCTGTGAATTGCAGAAGTGAATGCAGATGTTGAGGTGTGATTTGATGTAGGAGATTCTGTACTAGTTGATTGTTCAGGGCTGATACTTTTTGTGGTTACGCTGGAGGTCACAAGTGTGGATGATTCAGTAGGTGTACTTTGTGTTGATGTTGGGATTGGAGCTGTTGTAGACAGGTCTTCAGTGTTAGTAACCCCATTAATGGTAGTGCTGTGTATGGCAGAAGTTAACAAAGTCAATGTTTGTTTAGATGTAGGAGACTCTGTAACAGTTGATTGCTCACCAATGGTACCTTTAGTAGTTATACCAGAGGTGACATGACTGGATGTTTCAGTTTGCGAGCTTTGGGATGATGTTGATGTTGGAGGTGTTGTAGATCCAGCTTCTGTTTGGGTAACACCATGGCTTGTAGTTATAAGGAGTGTGGTAGGTATGGCAGAAGCCGATGTTTGAATTGATGAAGGAGACTCTGCACTGGTGGATTGCTCATGTCTGGTGCTTTGAATAGTTGTGGAAGAGGTCACCGAACTGGATGTTTCACTAAGTGTGCTCTGAATTGCAGAAGTGTATTCAGATGTTGAGGTGTGTATTGATGTTGGAAATTCTGTACTAGTTGATTGTTCAGGGCTGATACCAATGGTACCTTTAGTTGTTATACCAGAGGTGACATGACTGGATGTTTCAGTTTGTGAACTTTGGGATGATGTTAATATTGGAGGTGTTGTAGAGCCAGCGTCTGTTTGGGCAACTTCATAAGTTGTAGATAAAAGGAGTGTGGTAGGTATGGCAGAAGTTAAAGTTTGAATTGATGAAGGAGACTCTGCACTGGTGGATTGCTCATGTCTGGTACTTTGAATAATTGTGGAAGAGGTCACCGACCTGGATGTTTCACTAAGTGTGCTCTGAATTGCAGAAGTGTATGCAGATGTTGAGGTGTGTATTGATGTTGGAAATTCTGTACTAGTTGATTGTTCAGGGCTGATACCAAGGGTACCAATGGCACCTTTAGTAGTTATACCAGAGGTGACATGACTGGATGTTTCAGTTTGTGAGCTTTGGGATGATGTTGATGGTGTTGTAGAGCCAGCTTCTGTTTGGGTAACTCCATGGCTTGTAGTAATAAGGAGTGTGGTAGGTATGGCATGAGATGATGTTTGAATTGATGAAGGAGACTCTGCACTGGTGGATTGCTCATTTATGGTACTTTGAATAATTGTGGAAGAGGTCACCGACCTGGATGTTTCACTAAGTGTGCTCTGAATTGCAGAAGTGTATGCAGATGTTGAGGTGTGTATTGATGTTGGAAATTCTGTACTAGTTGATTGTTCAGGGCTGATACCAAGGGTACCAATGGCACCTTTAGTAGTTATACCAGAGGTGACATGACTGGATGTTTCAGTTTGTGAGCTTTGGGATGATGTTGATGTTGGGGGTGTTGTAGAGCCAGCTTCTGTTTGGGTAACTCCATGGCTTGTAGTAATAAGGAGTGTGGTAGGTATGGCATGAGATGATGTTTGAATTGATGAAGGAGACTCTGCACTGGTGGATTGCTCATTTATGGTACTTTGAGTAGTTGTGGAAGGGGTCACCAGATTGGATGTTTCACTAAGTGTGCTTTGTGTAACTTCATGACCGGTAGTGCTGTGAATTGCAGAAGTGAATGCAGATGTTGATGTGTGTATTGATGTAAGTGATTCTGTGCTAGTTGATTGTTCAGGGCTGATACTGTTTTTGGTTATGCTGGAGGTCAGAAGAGTGGATGATTCATTAGGTGTACTTTGTGTTGATGTTGGGATTGGAGATGTTGTAGACAGGGCTTCAGTGTTAGTAACCTCATTACTGTTTGTGCTGTGGATTGCAGAAGTTAATGAAGACAATGTTTGTATAGATGTAGGAGACTCTGTAAGAGTTGATTGCTCACCAATGGTACCTTTGGTTGTTATACCAGAGGTAACATGACTGGATGTTTCAGTATGTGAGCTTTGGGATGATGTTGGAGGTGTTGTAGAGCCAGCTTCTGTTTGGATAACACCATGGCTTGTAGTTATAAGGAGTGTGGTAGGTATGGCAGAAGTCGATGTTTGAATTGATGAAGGAGACTCTGCACTTGTGGATTGCTCATGTCTGGTACTTTGAATAGTTGTGGAAGAGGTCACCGGACTGGATGTTTCACTAAGTGTGCTCTGTGTAGCTCCATGACTAGTAGTGCTGTGAATTGCAGAAGTGAATGCAGATGTTGAGGTGTGTATTGATGTTGGAGATTCTGTACTAGTTGATTGTTCAGGGCTGGTACTTTTTGTGGTTATGCTGGAGGTCACAAGAGTGGATGATTGCTCACCAATGGTACCTTTAGATGTTATAACAGAGGTGACATGACTGGATGTTTCCGTTTGTGAGCTTTGGGATGATGTTGATGTTGCAGGTGTTGTAGACCCAGCTTCTGTTTGGGTAACTCCGTGGCTTGTAGTTATAAGGTGTGTGGTAGGTATGGCAGAAGTTGATGTTTGAATTGATGAAGGAGACTCTGCACTGGTGGATTGCTCATGTCTGGTACTTTCAATAGTTGTGGAAGAGGTCACCGGACTGGATGTTTCACTAAGTGTGCTCTGTGTAGCTCCATAACTGGTAGTGCTGTGAATTGCAGAAGTGAATGCAGATGTTGAGGTGAGAATTGATTTTGGAGATTCTGTACTAGTTAATTGTTCAGGGCTGATACTTTTTGTGGTTATGCTGGAAGTCAGAAGAGTGGATGATTCACTAGGTGTACTTTGTGTTGATATTGGGATCGGAGCTGTTGTAGACAGGGATTCAGTGTTACTGGTAGTGCTGTGGATTGCAGATGTTAATGAAGTCAATGTTTGTATGGATGTGGGAGACTCTGTAAGAGTTGATTGTTCACCAATGGTACCTTTAGTTGTTATACCAGAGGTGACATGACTAGATATTTCAGTTTGTGAGCTTTGGGATGATGTTGATGTTGGAGGTGTTGTAGAGCCAGCTTCTGTTTGGGTAACTCCATGGCTTGTAGTTATAAGGAGTGTGGTAGGTAGGGCAGAAGTTGATGTTTGAATTGATGAAGGAGACTCTTCACTGGTGGATTGCTCATGTCTGGTACTTTCAATAGTTGTGGAAGAGGTCACCGGACTGGATGATTCACTAAGTGTGCTTTGTGTAATTCCATGACTGGTAGTGCTGTGAATTGCAGAAGTGAATGCAGATGTTGAGGTGTGTATTGATGTTGGAGATTCTGTACTAGTTGGTTGTTCAGGACTGATACTTTTTGTGGTTATGCTCCAGGGCAGAAGAGTGGATGATTCATTAGGTGTACTTTGTGTTGATGTTGGGATTGGAGCTGTTGTAGACAGTGCTTCAGTGTTAATAACCCCATTACTGGTAGTGCTGTGGATGTCAGAATTTAACAAAGTCAATGTTTGTATGGATGTAGGATACTCTGTAAGAGTTGATTGCTCACCAATTGTACCTTTAGTTGTTATACCAGAGGTGACATGACTGGATGTTTCAGTTTGTGAGCTTTGGGATGTTGTTGATGTTGGAGGTGTTGTAGAGCCAGCTTCTCTTTCAGTAACACTATGGCTATTAGTTGTAAGGAGTGTGGTAGGTAATGCAGAAGTTGATGTTTGAATTGATGAAGGAGACTCTGTATTGGTGGATTGCTCACGCCTGGTACTTTGACTGGACATGTCCCTTGTCACTGGACTGGGTGTTTCACTAGGTGTGCTTTGTGTTGATGTTGAATTTATAGTTGACATAGACACTGCTTCAGTACTCTGTATTGCAGAAGGTGATGCCAATGTTGATGTTTGTATTAATGTAGGAGATTCTGTACTAGTCATTTGCTCATGACTGATGTTTTTAGTGTTTATACTAGGACTGGATGTCTCTGGGTTCGAAACTTCATGACTGCTTGTACTATTAGCAGGTATGGAGGATGTTTTGCCTGTTGCTTCAGAGGTTTCTGTCGTATTAGACTTTGTTACACTGCTTGAAACACTGTTCTCACTAGTTGATTGTTTAACAGTTGTGCTCTCGGTTGAAGTTCTTGTTGATCCTTCTTGAACTGTTTGAGAATTTACTGATGTTTTAGATGTGGAGACTAAAGTTACTGAGCTTGTGTTGTGATCACTGCTTGTAGGCAGTGATTGGTTTGTAGTTGTATAATATATGGTTGTTGTGATTTCTGTCGTTGCTGATGTTTCTTGACTTGTACCTCTCGATGATGTGTTCTCTGAAATATGACATAAAAAGAAAAAAAATCTATTTTTACTTTTGTAATATATTATCTTATTTAACTGAATGGGAAGTGTGTTTTTCCGTGATTTATAAACTCATGTGCTATCTCCCAGTAATATGTTTGAATTTAGTGTCCACTTAACAAATTATTCTATATGGGATATTTTTGGTGCAAACTACAGTGTCTATCTGCTGTCACGCAGCCATCAAGGCCTATTGCAAGGCCTATTATAGAGGAAAATAATTATTATTCCAAAATTGGATTGTTGGAATAAGGAATAAAGAACATTTATTTTGCTAAGTGAAGTAACAGGAAAACATGGAAAACATCTATCCCTCTAGCATATACTAGTCAGCCAAAACATTAAAATCACCTGTTCAATATTGTGTAGGTCCCCTTGTGCTGCCAAAACAGCTCTGATGTGTCGAGGTATGGACTCCACAAGTCCTCTGAACATGTCCTGTGGTATCTGGCACTAGACATTAGCAGCAGACCTTTAAGTCCTGCAAGTTGCAAGGTGGGGCCTCCAGGGATCAGAATATTTGGATTGAGATCTGGGGAATTTGGAGGCCAAGGCAACACCTGGAATTCTTTGTCATGTTCCTAAACCATTGCTAAACAATTTTTGCAGGGTATATTATCCTGCAGAAAAAGGCCACTGACATGAAGTCTGACATGAAGACTGTACATGGTCTGCAACTATCTCTAGGTAGGTTGTACATGCTGAAGTAACATCTATATGAAACCAGAACCCAAGGTGTCTCAGCAGAACATTGCCCAGAGCATAACACTGTCCCTGACGACCTGCCTTCTCTCTATAGTGCATCCTGTTGCCATCTCTTCCCCAGGTAAACAATGCTCATGCCCCCAGCCATCAACCCAATCTAAAAGAAAGACCAAGCAACTTTCTTCCTAGTTCTGACTCTCATGTCCCCACTCAAGGCACTTGTGGCAGTGGACAAGGGTTGTCATGGGCACACCAGTTTGCAGCTTTGCAGCCCCATATGTAGCAAACTGTGATTCACTGTGTGTACCGACACTTTTCTATCATGGCCAGCATTATGTTTTTCAGCAATTTGAGCTACAGTAGCTCATCTGTGTGATCGGACCAGATAGGCTAGCCTTTGCTTCCCATGTGCATCAATGAGCTTGTGCACTGGTTGTCCCTACTTGCACCACTTTTAGTAGGTACTAAATACTGCATACTGGAAACACCCAACAAGACTTGTCGATTTGTAGTTGCTCTGACCCATTCATCTTGCATCACTATATGGCCCTTGTCAAAGTCACTCTGATCTTTTCAGTTGCCCATTTTTACTGTTTCCAACACATGAAATAAGAGAACTTACTGTTCACTTGCTGCCCATTATATCCCATCCTTGGACAGGTGCCATTCTAACAGTGGCGTACACATGACCCATGGGGCCCCGGTGCGAAAATTGATCCGTGGGCCCCCCCCCCTCGCGCTTACTCTGCGCGGGCCGGGGCAGCAACACATGGCGGCGGGCACCTGGTCGCAGGGGTTGCGACCGCGGTATTACGCCACTGCATGCAGATGCACACACACTTAAAGGACCACTACAGACACCCAGATCACATCAGCTCAATGAAGTGGTCTGGGTGTCAGGTCCCTCTAGTTTTAACCCTGCAGCTGAAAGCATAGCAGTTTCAGAGAAACTGTTATGTTTCACTGAGGGTTAATCCAGCCTCTAGTGGCTGTCTCACTGACAGCCGCTAGAGGCGCTTCCGCCATTTTAAGACACTGAACGTCCATAGGAAAGCATTGAGTAATGCTTTCCTATGGGCGGTTTGAATGCGTGCGCGGCTTTTGCCGTGCATGCGCATTCGGAGCTGAGAGGCGGAGGGATCCCCAGTGCCATGGGAGTCCGGCGCTGGAGAAAGGTAAGTGCTGAAGACACACACACACACACACACTCTCACAAACAAATGCATACACACTAGCTAACAGACACACACATTTACTGACAAAGACACACTCAGCGGCAGACATACATACACACTCACTTACAAAACATACACTCTCACTGACAAACACACACTCACTAACAGACATCAAACAGACTCACTAACACACACACACACAAACACACTCAGTAACAGACACACACAGTAACACACTCACTGACACTCACTAGCAGACACACACTCTAACACAAACACCAACACACACACTAACACACACACTAACACTCACTCACACTAACACTCACACACACACACACACACACTAACACACACACACTAACACTCACACACACTAACACTCACACACACTCACACACACTCACACACTAACACACACACACTAACACACTCACACTCACACACACACACTAACACACTCACACTAACACTCACACACACACACACACACACACTAACACTCACACACACTTACACTTACACTTACACGTTTTTTTTTTATTTAATCCCCCCAGCCTCCTTACCTTTTGGAGTGCTGAGGGGATTCCCTGGGGTCCAGTGGTGCTGCTGGGCTCCTGGGGGGGCCGGTCACCCGGCGGGCTGGCTGGTCCTGCGGGCGCGCGAGGGAGCACTCTCCCCTGAGTGCTTCCTCTTCAGCTCCCTCGCGCGCCGCGTACTGATACCGGCGCCGGAAGATGACATCATCTTCCGGCTCCGGTATCAGTGCGGTGCGCGAGGGAGCTGAAGAGGAAGCACTCAGGGGAGAGTGCTCCCTCGCGCACCAGCCGGCCGCCGGGTGTAAGCAGGGCCAGCCTCGGGGGGCCTGGAGGTGGCCGGCTCCTGGGCCCCCCAGGAGAAGAGGCTGGCCCAGAGCGTACATACCGGGTCGCAGGGGCGGCCGGGCCCCCTGGTGGGCCGGGCCCGGTCGCAGCCGCGACCCCTGCGACCCTGGTATGTACGCCACTGCATTCTAACAATATAATCAATGTTAAGAGTCCTGTGGGGCTGTATCGGGATGATGTTACAATATTTCAATCTATCACATTTGTAACACGAAATTATAAATTACTATGAAAGACAAGATTGCTTTTTGAACAGTCTTTTTAGTTGTATGATTAATCCACAATTCTGAGTTGTATCCAAAGCGTTCCAGTAAATCCCGAAATATAAGACAAAAAGGTTTGAAAAATATGATTAAAAACTTTCCTTTTATTTAAGTTCAATAACAATTAAAATTTATAAAAAAAAACATATGTATCTCTTCCTGGGTACATATATATAAAATGCAGACCTAATTTGATATACTCGGCGTCCTGAGTGTCCCTAGGTTCTGTCTGTTCTGATATCGGTTTAACCGATGTCTCCTGCGGGTTGGAAACCAGTAGTGGAAGTCACTTGCTTCCAAATGAGTTTCTCCGCTATAGCGGCTTTTTCAATGGATAGAGCTTGACTCGTGTAGGGTTTTTAACCCCTTAAGGACACATGACATGTGTGACATGTCATGATTCCCTTTTATTCCAGAAGTTTGGTCCTTAAGGGGTTAAAGGCTTTTCGGCTCAATTAGTATTAGTTAAAATACTGTTCAAAGTACGTTTGTATTAAATTAGGGATAGCAGAAATGAAATGGATCTACATGTTAGACTCCCTAAACCCCAAAGGATTGAATGCAGAATTTGAGTTACAACATTTTTGAGGCTGTTTCTCTGCAATATAATTTTTCACAAGCAAATAAGATTTAGTTAGTATGTACAGTTAGGGCATATAATAAGGACCATTTTCATATATGTTTTAATTGTTTTTATTATTTTTTATTTTTATACTTTATATATATATATATATATATATATATATTTATTTTTATTTAATTTTTTTATTATTTGTTATTGTCTTTTAGGTCTCTACATGAAAGATTATGTATTGCTTTTAATATATTTTCTGACAACCTTTTAAATATGACCCTTTTTAAATTAATTTTCCCCTTTTTTTTGCAAGTATAATGGTGTGGCGAAAGTGACCTTGCCACTGTTTTTTTTGTCGCGACCTGTTTGCCAGCCTCCTTCCATGTGATTATGGCTCTGTGACTTCTTGGGGTTTTAAGACACTTGTGACAGAACCCTCTGTCCCTGGATGTCATGTTTCTCCTTATTTGCTTGGATTTTATATTCTCCCTTATATGTTTGTTAATTGGTTTGGTGAATTAAGCTTCTATTACAACCAGGATAATGCTATTCAAGTAGCCAAACAAAATGCAGAACGACCGACCACCCTGCATGTGGAGTGTGCTGATTGTTAACCTCCCAGAAGCTGTGGTTAACCGCAGCTTAATTGACGAACGGCTAGTTGGTCGTCGTTCGTATGAACGAACCTGTGGCGGCGGCCATCTTAAACTGACAAACGGCCAGCGGTGTTCTGTCTAACGCGTGGAACGGTTTTCTAACACTATTCCACACGAACACCGCTGGGACTTCCAGCAATTCGTCTCTTTTTCTGCAAATGCAGCGGCGTTCGGTACATTTAAACATACAAACCAGGGACACACATAGACTATGGCCATTCACCCGTTCATTCGGTAATTTGAACAGTATTTGAACTATTGGAAATAGACCGGCCGCACAGCCCAATTCTCTGGAACTGTTTTGGGCATGAAGCCATGCTTGCGGTCTGTCAAATATGACTTCCAGGAATTTCCTGAACCCCTGCTCTGAACTGGGTGATTTTTGGATATGTTGTTCACCCAGATCAGGGCTATCAGGGGATATAACATGGGGATTTGTGGTGTTTTGGGGTGTTTTCAGTACTTTGTGAAAAATGTGTTTTTTTTTCTGCTTGGGGATAATTGAGTTAATTACAGTATCTTACTCAAATAGCTCCCAAGCAGAGGGGAGGGTTTGTGTACATTGTCTGGGAGTGTCTAACTGTACAATTCTGTTTTGATTGGCTTTGTGACTTTGTGTCCTGGGTGGTAACCTTGTGGGGAAAACTGTATAAAAGGCAGTGTGCTACAATAAACCTGGAGTTCTGTTTTACCCTCAACATAGAGCCTCGTCTCGTGTCGGGGTAAAGGTTGCATCTACACTGGGGATTGCTATTCTCTGTAGACTCCCCTGGGCTATAATCGCTAAGCTCTTTTAAGAGCTGTTCCTGCTACTCTCTCTTGGAGGAGAAGTTCACCCACTTGTCGTAGGTCCAGGGTGGCAAAAGGACGGCGAGTTCCCAGCCAAGCTGTACCGCTGGACGTGGGGACTGCGGTGCTGATGGTGCCTGGTGGAGTGCTTGGAGTCCTCGGGGAGCACTAGGAGCATCTGTCGGATGAGGTACCCAAATGGGGTACAGGAAGCTCAGTTACAAATGGGTTATGTGTATGTACTATCTTTAACATTTTTTCATCCCTTACTTGCAAGATCTTATGTTTTTGAAAGGATTTTTTTCAGAATAGGGCCTCCTGAAAATATCAAGTTGAGTCTCTAACATAGTGATATAAATAAATAATAGCTATTATGTTCCTTATGATATATTCTGTTTTCAAAAAGACAGTAATTCCAAAAGACAGGTCATCTGTAATCCCTTAAGGACGGTGGGCATTCTATGCCATCCTTAAGGGGCTGGCTCTAAACGGCGGCGGGCGGCAGAGAACGTCCTAGCTGTTCTTGCCGCCCACATGGCCGGCGCCATACACCCGCTGCTGATCGCGGTCGGGTGGCATGCCTGGCCACCCAGACAGCCCCCCTGTGGCCAGTGACAGCGATCTGCAGCCTCTGATCGCAGTGACAGGCTGTCACTGCGAACAGTGTTACTTTGTGTCAGCCTATTGGCTGACACATGTAACTGCCGCAATTATCCCCCTGCAGATCGCAGTGGGGGGCATGCCTGTACCACCTAGGCACTCCCCCTGTGGCCAATTACCGCGATCTGTAGTATGTGATCACAGTGACAGCCAGTCACTGTGATCACTGTTACTATGTGTCAGCCAATGATCTCAAATCACTGGCTTACACGTTGTCTCTGCCCCTCTCTTCACCTCTTAACCCTCTTAATTTATATATAATAGAAAAAAATAAATATGTAAATAAGTTTAAAAATAAAAAAATTATACAAAATAAATAATATATATATATATATATATATATATATATGTGTGTGTGTAATTTCGTTCTAACTGTATTTTGATATCAATATATATATATATATATTGATATCAAAATACACGTAGAACGAAATAATATATATATATCTATATACATAAGTATATACGTATATATCACTATATATATATATATATACATATATATAAATAAAAAATTATATATATATATATATATATATATATATATATATATATATATATATATATATATATATATATATTTGTGTAAGGGGCAAATAGCCGTATATTAGGTAAGGATCCAGCATAAGCGTAGGATAGTATAAAGGGAGCAAGTCGGTATATACTGTATATAGAGAGCCCCAGATGGAATTTTTTCCCACAGGTAAGTGGGTTATTCTCATAAGAGCAGACATAGATGTGTTAGAGTAGGACCTGCCAAAGATGGGGTACATTGACGTTGTGGCAGGCTTATGCAATGTATGATCATATAATGTAACTAAACCTAATAAAAAAAAACGAATAAAATCTGTCAACATTGAAGTTGCTGTTTAGTGGATAGGTGAGTGCGCTGGATTTTGTGTATTGTGTATATATATATATATATATATATATATATATATATATATATATAGAAACAGGGGGATTAGGCGCTCGCTATAGTAGTAGGCTAAAAGGTGGTATTGGGCAGCAGTAACCAATACGAGGATTCCCAACCTTGTGATAGAATAGTATAAACAGAGAAAAGGAAGGAAACCGTGCCCCAGATAGTATACTAAAAAAAAGTATATACGTACACGTCTTTTTATTCTCTGTGTAAATGAAAATACATATCCTAAATATTCCTGACTCAAAATACATCTACTAGAATGCTTCTAGAGTAGACTGAGATTACTGAGATTCTATTTGGGAAAGCTAAGAAATCCTCACGTTCTTCATAGTGGATCTGGCGTATGACTCCCATCGCTCAAAGAATTTAATTTGCTACTACTATATTTAACCCTATAACTTTCCAAGACACCATAAAACCTGTACATGATGGGTACTGTTTTACTTGGGAGACTTCGCTGAACACAAATATTAGTGTTTCAAAACAGTAAAATGTGTTACAACAATATCGTCAGTGAAAGTGAAGTTTTTTGCATTTTTCACACACAAACGGCACTTACACTGACTGTATTATTGCTGTAATACTTTTTACTGTTTTGAAACACAAATATTTGTGTTCAGCAAAGTCTCCCGAGTATAACAGTACCCCTCATGTACAGGTTTTAAGGTGTTTTCAAAAGTTACAGAGTCAAATATAAGGCTTGCCTTTAAATTTTTTCACATTGATATTCGCCAGATTGGTTACGTTGCCTTTAAGACTGTATGGTAACCCAGGAATGAAAATTATTTGCAATAGTAGACAACCCAAGGTATTGCAAATGGGGTATGTCCAGTCTATTTTAGTAGCCACTTAGTCACAAACACTGGCCAAAATTGGCGTTCAAATGATTTTTTTTTGCATTTTTCACTATCAAATATTAATGCTAACTTTGGCTAGTGTTTGTGACCAAGTGGCTACTAAAAAAGACTGGACATTTTACAATACCTTGGTTTGTCTACTATTGCAAATGGTCTGCCCTCATGGGGGTAATTCTCATTCCTAGGCTACTATACGGTCTCAAAGGCAACATAACCAATCTGGCGAATTTCAATGTGAAAAAACTGAAAAATGTAACGTGCTATATTTGACCCTGTAACTTCCAAAAACACCATAAAACCTGTACATAGGGGGTACTGTTTTACACGTGAGACATCGCTGAATACAAATATGTGTATTGTATTGCAGTAAAAGCAAACAGTATTATGACATTCACAGTTAAAATATCATGTAGAACTAAAACATTTTTTAAAATCCTTATTTTCTTCCAATTTTTTAATATATTTTTTTCATATTAAATTATGTTTCATAATACTCTGCCTCTACATGACTCCCACGCCTATCATAAGGAGCCTTCTGGGAAAGACCTTATCTACAGACAAGAGCCCTTTTTTTAAGATTTATGTTACTATGTGCATTTATTGTTTTTCATGCAAAGTTCTGTTACGGTTATTCTTTTTTTTTCTTTTTTCCTAACTCTTACTACAGTAGACTACGTTGAACCTGCTTTATTACAAAGGTAAATATGTGCAACACAAACACCAAGCTACTGATACACGCATGCTCCCATATAATACTCCTATATTGATCTATCCTCAGCCGCAGACACGTTGGCTTGCACGCACTGATTTTCCCGATACTGACCCCACCTGTCTACGCCATAGGTCTCTCATGATATAACTTAAAACTGTGCAGACATGGCCTATGCCTCTGAAGACACATACACTTATGATAGTTTACATACTCAATGCTTAAGACACCCATGTCAGACACCCATGTCAGTCAATATAGCTTGATTACCACGCCATAGTGTATTACCTACCTACTGACATTTATTACTATGTTATTGTTCCTCGCCTGTCATTTTAAAAGAAAAATTAGCAAATTCTATTAATGCTATCCTATACCTGTCTTAATATGCTTGATAGTGCTGTTGTGGCATATGAAGTTTGCTTGTTCACACTTGCACAACAAAAAGAGAGAATTTAAAAAAAGACTGTTCAAAAAGCAATCTTGTCTTTCATAGTAATTTAAAATTTTGTGTTACAAATGTGATGCATTGCAATATTGTAACATCATCCCAAAACAGCCCCACAGGATATATAGAGAGCAGGGTTAATTTATTGTTTATTATATGTGCTGAATGTAATAGGTTAATAGCAGGGCCGGACTGGCCCACCGGGATACCGGGAAATTTCCCGGTGGGCCGCGGCACCTGGGGGCTGCAGAGGTATGTGCCACCGGGTGGCCGGTCCGGTGACACACTCAGAGGGGGCCGGCCGCTTTCCACGCTGGTGCCGCCGGGCCGGTCCGGCGGCACTTCTAATGCTGGGGAC
Organism: Pelobates fuscus; assembly: GCF_036172605.1. Lineage (NCBI taxonomy): Eukaryota > Metazoa > Chordata > Amphibia > Anura > Pelobatidae > Pelobates > Pelobates fuscus. The sequence goes on from NC_086327.1 coordinate 99,302,401, forward strand.
GGAGCGAGGAGGAGGGAGGAGCATGTCTCTGTACCATTCTCCCTCGCGGTTCCCACAATTCACAGCACAGGAACCGCGAGGGAGCATGGTACAGAGATATGCTCCTCCCTCCTCCTCGCTCCGTCCCCAGCATTAGAAGTGCCGCCGGACCGGCGAGGCTGCCACCCGGCCCGGCGGCACCAGCGTGGAAAGCGGCCGGCCCCCTCTGACTCACTCCTCTCAGGTAAATGGAGGGGAATTATAGAGCCACAAAGGGGTGGAGGGGGAATTATAGAGCCACAAAGGGGGGGGGATTATAGAGACACAAAGGGGGGAGGGGGAATTATAGAGACACAAAGTGGGGAGGGGGAATTATAGAGACACAAAGGGGGGGAGGGGGAATTATAGAGACACAAAGGGGGGAGGGGGAATTATAGAGACACAAAGGGGGGAGGGGGAATTATAGATACACAAAGGGGGAGGGGGAATTATAGAGACACAAAGGGGGAGGGGGAATTATAGAGATACAAGGGGGGGAATTATAGAGACACAAAGGGGGGAGGGGGAATTATAGAGACACAAAGGGGAGGAGGGGGAATTATAGAGACACAAAGGGGGGAGGGGGAATTATAGAGACACAAAGGGGGAGGGGGAATTATAGAGACACAAAGGGGGGGGGATTATAGAGACACAAAGGGGGAGGGGGAATTATAGAGACACAAAGGGGGGAGGGGGAATTATAGAGACACAAAGGGGGGGAGGGGGTATTATAGAGACACAAAGGGGGGGAGGGGGTATTATAGAGACACAAAGGGGGGGTGGGGGTATTATAGAGACACAAAGGGGGGAGGGGGTATTATAGAGACACAAAGGGGGGTATTATAGAGACACAAAGGAGGGGAGGGGTATTTTAGAGACACAAGGGGAGTAATATAGAGACACAAGGGGAGGGGGGGAAATAAAACAGAGATAGGGAAGAAAGAGACAGTGGGAGAATAGAGGGAGACAGAGGGGGAGGGAGAGTGAGACACAAGGGGAGAAAGAGGGGGATAGAGAGATGGTAGAGAGGGAGAGAGAGACAGGGAAAAGAGGGAAAAAGAGACAGGGGAAGAGAGAGATACACAAGGGGAGGGGGAGAAAGAGGCAGAGGGGGAAGAGAGTGACTGGGAAGGAGAGGGGTGACATGGACACAGAGGAGCAGAGAGGGGGAGAAAGAAATATATATATATATATATATAATATGACTGGTGGATCCGGGGGGGGGGGGGGCAACGGGCAATTGCCCTTTCCCCCCCAGATGCTCTCCCCTGCTGGCCAATGCAAGGCTGGCACTGTCCAAGCACCATGTGCCTTCACCGACCGGAGGGGAGATCAGAGATCTCCCTCCCTGTTCTGGAGGCACCATGCAGGCAGCCGGCAGGGGAGGGAGGAAGAGAGGACCCGGGAGCTCAGCCTACAGCTCCTCTGGGTCCTTCTTGTGCGAGTACAGAGCGTTGCCGCGGTTACAGTGGCAACGCTCCAGCTCTCGCGAGAGTGAACTCTAGCGCTGGAGCTACGGGCTAGAGTTCACTCTCACCACTGCGACCTCTAGCCCCATACACACACCCAGACCCCCCATACACACATTGCCCCACCCAAACACACATTGCCCCACACACCCTACACACTGAACCTTTCACACAAACTGCACCCCTCACACATTGCACCACTGCTCCTATACCCTACTACAGGCCCATATCCCAGCAGACCCCAGGTAAGTTGTCAAACTGTTCTTAAACAGTTTGACTACTTACTCTGGGAGTGGGTCCCAGCACTCCTGGCACCATAACTTCTACACAGAGCAGTAGTGGTTATTGTGCATGGATTATTTCTTTAAATCTATAAGTGCCCCTCCCGAAATCAGGCTCTGGATCCGCCACTGGTGTGCGTGTGTGTGTGTGTATATATATCATGTATATTAATGTGTGTATTAGTTATATATATATATATATATATATATATATATGCCTATTATATTTACACATATATGAATGTACATATATATATATATATATATATATATATATATATATATATATATATATATAAAATATATATACGTAATACACAGAGAAATGCAATTGATATGTACCATATGTAATGAGCAGATATTGGCCCAGTCTTGTTGCTAGGTGCATACTCCAGCACAAAACAATATTTAAAGTGAAGAGCGCACCCACAGGACTTCAAAATAAACAAGATATCGTCATTTTTTACAGTTGTGCCCTACATACATTCACCATTTCAGTCCCATTACCAAGCTTTTCTTAATATGTCAAGGTAGTTGGACTGAAACATTGGTTATATGCAAAGGCACGTCTGCTTAAAATAAATCTGCACTCTTGGGTTTTTTTTAAGCCTATATGTGCTTTTTTTCACGTTGGAGTAATCATTTTTAATCTTAAATGATCTTTTCTAACGCTGTATTTGCACACTATGCTGGCGCGACGCATTATGGGGCTGGTAAATAATTTTTTTCCAGGGCTGCTTTTAATTCCCAGTCCGGCCCTGGTTAATAGGTTACTTATGTTTTACCCTTTGTTCTCTGAAGTACTGTATTTTTCATCAAGGCTCTCCACTGAACTTAACTTAATCGATATAATCAATGTTATTCACTTGACCTTTTTTTTTTTTTTTTATTCTTTATTTTTGCGTGCATAATGATAACAAACATTCCGGCACTGCCACAACAGCAGGTACCGGTCATTAATCGGCATAGGTTACATCTGCACATTTTTTGGTATTAAATTCAGGCTTGGTTCAAGGTTAATCAACAGTTATGTCAGTATAAGAGGCAATATAAAGCGTGGAAGAGCAGTATGAAAACTGACATGAAGGTTTAGTAATAAAATAATACAGTAATACAAGTACTTGCTGAACAGGCTAGCAGTAAGCGTTTAGGTAAACAAAAGTGATTAACTTGCTAAAGTTACATGAGGCTTGGCTGACTGACCCTGAGAATGGCTATAATACCTCGATTGTGCTGTGCATAGTAATATCAGTGCGGTTAGTTCTAGACAGGCTAGGTGGGGAGGCAGTTAAGAACCATATGCTTCAGGAGTAGTTATTAGTAACTTTCTGTAAGCTTAGTTAAGTTTATCCATCAGGGAGCAGCAGATCGACAGACATATCCGCAAGCATAGACATTTCAGTTAGAATAAGCAGAGATATAGAACATGTAGGGCCTAACTCATCACAATGCAAACTTTTTCAATTGTACATATTGCAATTATGCCATAAACAAGGTTCAATAACAGGGACTACAAAGTCGATTTGGGTGTTCACGTGAACGCAATATTCGGTAGGTTAGCATGAACTGTACCAGGGGTGCTAGTCATTTGACCGTGCACAGTGGCATGTCAGACTGCCATGTTGTTGCTAGTGTCCCCATTTACCCGAAGTCGGCAGGCTTTCGGTATAGGTCTGTGAGCAGTCCGAGGCTTTCTGTGTAGGGGTTATCTCCTTGGCAGCGGCTGTATGATGCTGGCTGTGAGCCGTCGCTTGAGCTTGATTGGCAGCTTGTCTGTGTGCAGTGAGGCTTTGCTGGGGCTGTGCAGGCGCTTGTCCCGGGGTTTTCCCCGCCGTTTGTGGTCGATTGAGAGGAAGAGTGCTGGCGCCTGAGGGGCAGTCCATCGCCACTCGTTGCTTTGCTCTCTGCCTTCGTCCCCTTCTGGAGGCTGCCCTGGGGGCTCGCTGTGGGTACATACATAGTTGCCGCCTGGTAGCTGGTCGGACCCATGAAGCTATTGCTTGGACTGCTTGTTGAAAGGGCCGAGCCTTATGCCGGAGTTGTGACCATAAACTGGAGCAGAGTCGGTCAAAGAACTCCTGGGTGTGTTTGGGTGGAGTGGCAGAGGTGTTGCTGGTACCATGGTTCGCCCTCTCTCTCCCTATTGCTGTTTGCTTATCTTCGCTGTGTTGTGGCTGCAGTCGGCCACGTGTAGTGAGGCTGAGCTCCTCCGCCATCTTGGACGCCACCGTTTCCATTCTGCTCGGAAGCTCAGTGGCGTCTGCTATGCTGTCATGGCTTGTGGTTTCTCGTGCTGGTGGGTATATCCCCCACCGGTCCAAAGGGGGGGGGGGGAAGTAGTGTGTGGGTATCCCCTCTGCAGCCTGAGAACCGGGAGAGCGGCCGTCTCTCCACGGCTCCCACCCGTGCAGGCCGTGAGATGTGTTGAGGGCTGTTCCTCAGCGGAGAGCCCCGAATCAGGTGTCTCCGGACTCAGCATTCCCTCCTGGAGACGAGTATGGTTGTCCGCGGCCGGAACGATCCGGTGGTCTGGCGTAAAGCCCAGAATCAAGGCTGCAGATGCGGGAGCTCCCACCATGAGCGTCCGGCTTGCTTGGCTGGTAAGCTCCGCCCCCCACTTGACCTTTTTTAACCCCTTCGCGACCGCTTGAGGACCGTTGGTATTGCAAATGGGGTATGTCCAGTCTTTTTTAGTAGCCACTTAGTAGCAAACACTGGCCAAAATTTGTTTTTTACTTTTTTCACACACAAACAAATATGAATGCTAACTTTGGCCTGTGCTTGTGACTAAGTGGCTACTAAAAAAAGACTGGATGCACCCCATATTGAATACCCTGGGTTGTCTACTTTAAAAAAAAAATATGTTCATGTGGGGTGTGATTCAGAGATTTATGACAGATAATAGTGTTACAATGTCACTATTGATACATTTTAAAAATATATATTTTGAAACAGCATTTCCTATTTGTACTTATAGCCCTATAAATTGCAAAAAAAAAAAGCAAAAAAAGCTTGTAAACACTGGGTGTTTTTAAACTCAGGACAAATGTTTTAATCTATTTAGCAGTTTTTTTCATTAGCTTTTGTAGGTAAGTAAAAGATTTCTCAAGCAAACGTAAAAAAAATGTTGTTTTTCTTCAATTTTTCACCATATTTTCTAATTTTTTTAAAAAGTAAATTCTATGAAATGATACAAATAATGGTATGTAAAGAAAGCCCTTTTGTCCTGAAAAAAACAATATATAACTTGTATGGATACAGTAAATGAGAGAGAGAGAGAAAAATTACAGCTAAACACAAACACCACAAAAGTGTTAAAAGAGCCCTGTTCCTTAACGTACAACATCGCAAAAACAGGCCAGTCCTGAAGGGGTTAATGTTGTGGCTGATCAGTGTAAATCCGATGGACCTATCTGTCTGGGAAAACAGCTGAAGACATGACGAAGGAGCTTACAAATGATGAAGACAAGATGCAGCAGATATGAGAAGAGAAGACATGGAAGAGATGACAAAGTGGATACGGATGGAAAATTATTCATTAAATAAGAGAAAAAAGAAACAAATATCTGACACTGGAGATGGAAAATTAGAATCAATGTAAATTTATCAGAGAAACATCAATTAATAAGAAACTAATAGAAAAAAATGAAGTGGTCTGGGTGCCAGGTCCCCCAGGTTTTAACCCTGCAGCTGTAAGCAGCAGTTTCAGAGAAACTGCTATGTTTACACTGCAGGGTTAATCCAGCCTCTAGTGGCTGTCTCCCTGACAGCCGCTAGAGGCACTTCCGCGATGCTCAATGCGAAAATCGCATTGAGCACGCAGAACGTCCATAGGAAAACATTTAGTAATGCTTTCCTATGGGAGGTTTGAATGCACACGCGGCTTTGGACGCGCATTTGACTCCACTCGGGAGCTGATGTCAGAGGGGGAGCAGAGGTCACCAGGGAGCCCGGCACTGGATTAAGGTAAGTGGCAGAAAGGGTTTTAACCCCTTCAGCCCAGTGGGAGGGGGCCCTGAGGGTGGTGGGGACCTAAGGATTATATAGTGCCAGGAAAACGAGTTTGTTTTCCTGGCACTATAGAGGTCCTTTAATACTGCAATAACCTTATAGAAAATATCAATGACAGCCACAAGGCATAAATCTGTAAAATCTATAGCAATTGAAATGGCATTGCTCACTAATAAATGTTATGTACAATGTGTATGCTGGGTTACAGTTAAAAAGAATAAAGTTTTGTCCCATAACTAACTGTTCTTAATTTTACATTAAAGGATCACTATAGGGTCAGGAACACAAACATGTATGCCTGACCCTATAGTGTTAACACCACCATCTAGCCCCCTGGGCCCCTCATGCCTCCATAAATATAGTAAAAATCTTACTGTATTCAAGCCTGAAGCTGTAAATCTGCATGCTGTTAGACTCAGAAAAACAAGCAGTCTGCTGACATGTGGTAGCCTGATCCATTAGGATTCCCCTTAGGATTGGCTGAGACTGACAAAGAGGCAGACCAGGGGCAGAGCCAGCATGATTCAAACACAGCCCTGGCCAATCGGCATCTCCTCATAGAGATTAATTGAATCAATGAATTTCTATGAGGAAAGTTCAGTGTCTGCATGCAGAGGGAGGAGACACTGAATCACAGGATGCTGTGCACAGTACTGCCCTGTGCTCTGCTGACAGCAGATCTGAGTGGATGGAGGAATATTATGCCTCCATCAACTCCGAAGTCCCTCTGGTTCACTCTGACTGAGTGACTGCAATTGGAGGTGTTCCTAGCTTTCAATGTAAACACTTTATTTTCTCAGAAGAAAGGCTGCAGGGAGCTATAGTTCTCACCTGAACAACCTCATTAAGCTGAAGTTGTTCAGGTGACTATAGTGTCCCTTTAATTTTCTTTATTTTGTTTCAAAATAAATAATAAATAGTTTATTCCCTCTCCCCATTTTTACCCGAAATGTTGGGGGGGGTTAGATAATTTTTGCTAATAAAGTATTGCATTTAGTTTTGTAAATTGTGGTGTGGATCCTGATTCTTATAAAGTAACATATAAACTATATGGAGGATTACAAACTCCCTCGTGCTCCTACCTGCCATGTCGCAGGTTGGGGCATGTCTACTAAATAGTGAGCAGCTAATAGAGGACCTAATGTCTCCACCCTCCCACCCACCAATAGGCGGCATGTTGGAGGTTAATATTAATACAATATACAAGGGACACAAATTTGGGGCACTTTAACCCCATTACTGACTAGGGGTCTGCAATCACCTCCAATAATATGATCTGCCCAGTGGTGACTGTAATAAAGGAAGATCTGACACAGGTACCCTAGCCCACACAGTGGGGCTACAATTAAATAAATACATTTGTTAATTTGTGTTTCGTATGATTGAACGAATTGCAAGAAATTTGGACTAATTTTCATTCATGCAAAAATAAATGGGCAAGTCTAGTAGTCACTTAGTCACTATTAAAAAATAAAAAAATAAAAGACCTTTGCCAGTCCTTACTGAGAATAATTATATTCCACAAATACTGAAAGACAATTCTGAGCATTTCTCACGTGCTAAGTTAATGATATCCACTAGGTGGCACAATACTGTCATATATTTATATGAACATTTTCTTTTTTTTTTTTTTTTTTTAGTACTTTATTTTTGTGTAAAAGTCTTGTCACAATAACAGCATACAATAGTTGGTGTACATTAGGTATAAGACATGTTCAATTACGATATTCCATACGTATTGTCGGTAGTTCTGTGTCTGCTCCTAGTATCAAGCATGTTATATAACAATGACATTTCACATTTTATGATATACTCAAAACTTGGATATCTAACTATCGGTGTTCCTGGATCGATAAACTATCTACGCTATTGTGATCCTTTTAACCAAATTAAATCCTGAATTTCGGTAGTGGTTTGTGTCACCTTTCCCTCTTGGTGTTATCCTGGTCCAGCCAGGTTGTGTGATACCTATGTTGCTTAGGGATTTGGCACTAAACCCTTTTCCGAGATTGGGATAAGAAGGAGTCAAGTAATGAAAGAGACGAGAAGAGAGAATAGAGAAAAAAAAAAGGGGGGGGGAGGAGGAGTAATATAGGAATAGTGGAGATGAAGGGGAGGTGTGCGTCGGGTCGGTGGGAGCCGGGAGTGTCCGATGCCTCACCTTTCATGCTTATCTATTGAAGGTGTCTCTTTTAAGTGCATGCCTCGCCCAAAAGGTCTTGAAATTATGCGTCATAGGTTACGTCATTCGCGGAATAGTTCGCTACTTGTCCATGGTTCCCAGATCTTTTCGAATCTAGCCATGGAGCCGCGCACCTTGGCTGTCAAATTATCCATGAGATATACTTCCTTCAAATTGGAAATCACCTTCCGAATGGAAGGTAATTTTACCTGTAGCCATGACTGTGCTAGTGTTCTTCGTGCTGCCAGTGTTACTTTATGTACTAATTTTTGTTCCCTGTTAGTCCAGTCATCTAGGGATCTATTTAGCAGGTACGTCCAGGGGTTCAGCTCGGGCGCCCTGTGGAAGATCTGTCTAAGTAAATCGTATATTTTCGACCAGTAAGTTTGTACCTGAGGACATTCCCACCACATGTGGATATATGTGCCCCTGAGGCCACATCCCCGCCAGCAGTCGTCGGATGGTGTTTGGTGCATATGAAATAGTTTTACCGGGGTGGTGTACCACCGTAACATGGTTTTAAAGGATTGTTCCTGGAGGGATACACATATGGATACTGCATTGTTCGCTTCCCATATTTCTCTCCATTCTGTTCCCTCCAGGACTTCTCCTAATTCTCTCTCCCATGTCTCAGTGTATGTGAGTGTTCCCCATTCTGCTGTTTCCGAGCATATGTGTGCGTATATTGTCGTGATAAGTCCTGCTGGTGTGGATTCGTTTAAGCACATTTTTTCATAAAATGTCAATGGGGTTTTCCCTGCTTGTTGTACGAGTGGCCGTCGTGCGAAGTCTTTAAGCTGTATGTACCGGAAAAAATCCCTGGGAGTGAGATGTGTCTCCTGTTTCAGTCTTTCGAATGTGACTATGCCTGCGCTTTCATACATGTGGCAAGCCCTCTGTAAGCCTGCTCTTTCTAGGTTTGCGAATTCCCTGGCCTCCATTCCCGGAGGGAAGGCCCTGTTTCTTAATAGTGGTAGTAGAGGGGAAGGGGAGCTTGCAAATTTATATTTGGATGCCGATGCGTCCCAAATTCTCAGTGAGTTTAATATTGCTGGGCATGTGGTTCTGAGGATGGGTCTATCTTCTCTGGGCACCCACATGTGGTATTGTGGTAGATCAGGGCCAGTGAGGTGGGACTCCAGGTCCACCCATCTCCTTACTTCTAGCGGTGTATGCCACATGGCCACCTGTGCTAGTTGCGCCGCTAGGTAGTAGAAATAAAAGTGTGGGAGCCCTAATCCTCCTCTCTGTCTATGTCTGTATAATATGTTTCGGGAGATTCTGTGGCGCCGGTTTTGCCATATGAAGTTCCCGACTGCCTTTTGCAGTGGGGCTAAGTCGGATTTTAACAGTTTGATGGGTAGCGCTTGAAACAGAAAAAGGATACGGGGTAGCACATTCATCTTAATAGTGTGAATACGCCCGATCCAGGAGATAGGTTTATCCTGCCATTTATCCAGGTCTCGCGTTAGTGTTCGTATGAGTGGTGTATAGTTTAAGTGATACAGTTTGGTATGGTCATTTGGAAGTTGTATCCCTAGGTATTTTATGTGATCCCTAGCTATGGGTATGTTATGAGTAGTCTGCAACGCCACCGTGTCCTCCGCGGACAGGCCCATGAGTAGGGTACTAGATTTTCCCAGGTTGGCTCTGTAGCCAGAGAATGTTCCGAAACGAGACAGGACTTCGTGTAGTGCCGCCATCGACTCCTTCGGATTTGTAACTGTCAGTAGGACATCGTCTGCATAGGCAGACACTAAAAATTCTTGTCCTCCCACCGTTATGCCGTTTATATTCGGGTGCTTGCGCAGCGCCTGGAGCAATGGTTCCAGGGACAGCGCAAACAACAACGGGGAGAGGGGGTATCCCTGTCGGGTGCCATTCCCCAGTTGGAAGGGGATGCACCTAGCTCCGGCAATTTTGACCTGGGCGGATACTTGATGGTACATAGCTTTGATTGTGGCTATATACTTTCCGGGTAATCCCAGATATTCCAGTAGCTGGAACAGATAGGGCCATTCGACTCTGTCGAAGGCCTTCTCTGCGTCTATTGCGACTATCGCCGTGGGCATCGCCGTGGTCCGCTGTCTCCAAATGAGATCTATATTCCTCCTGGTATTTTCGAATAGTTGTCTATCTGGTATAAAGCCCACCTGGTCCGGGTGTATTAATGTTTTCAAAAGAGGGTTGAGGCGATCTGCTAGGACTTTCGCTAGAATCTTTATGTCGTGATTAATTAGCGAGATGGGTCTGTAGTTGTCGGGGAGTAAGGGGTCTCTACCAGGTTTTTGAAGGAGTATAATGTTTGCCAAGGACATTCCGCTCTCCGGGGTGCCGCCATTCATAAAGTCGTTGAAAAGTCGTTCTAAGTGAGGTGTAAGGTCTTCTCTATACGTTTTATAGTAGGCCCCGTCGAACCCGTCCGGACCAGGGGCTTTATTCCCCTTAAGCTGTGCGATTGCCCTGTCTATTTCGTCTCCGGTGATGGCTTCATCCATGTGTGTCGCCGCCACTGTCGAGAGTTTTGGTAGGTCAAGCTGGTTTAAGAAGGTGTTGACATCAGTATTCGCCGCTGCCTGAGCGATGGGGTCTCTTGGAGAATGGTTGTAGAGCGATTTGTAGTAATCTGTAAACACTTGTGCAATTTCCGATGGGGTGTTTTTTATGGTGCCATCTCTGTGTTTGATTACAGTGATGTGTGTCCTATGTTGTCGTGGGCGCAGGGTCCTAGCTAAGAGAGTGTCCATCTTGTTGGATTTCTCGTAGAACAACCTCCTAGACCAGGTGATGGCTTTGGCAGCGTCGTCTAGAAGCAGTTCTGTGATAGAATGTCTAGTGTTTCCCAAGTGTTCCAGTATTTGCGGGGTTGGTGCCGTCTTATGTTGTTGCTCCTGTTTTCTCAGCACGTCTAACAGTTGGGTCAATCTCTGTGCCTTCAGTTTTTTCTTTCGGGTGGCCAATTTTATGCACGTGCCTCTGATCACTGCCTTATGCGCTGCCCAAATGGTGCTCGGGGACATGTCTGCAGTATCATTCGTGTCGAAATATTCTTGTATGTCTTTTTGTATCTCCTCACGCGAGTCCTGGTCCCTCAGTAAGTGAGGGCTGAGTCTCCAATTCCACGATGTCGCTGTACACATGTTCCCCAGGGTAAGGGAAATATCTGCGTGGTCTGACCACGCTATGGAGCCTATCCCCGAGTCCAGGACCCTAGCCATGCATACGTTATTCACTAGGAAGTGGTCGATCCTGGAGTAGGTCCCATGTGGGGCTGAGAAAAAGGTGTAATCCTTCGTGCTGGGGTGTTGTGCCCGCCAGGCATCGATCAGACCAATGTCCTGCATGAATTCATGCAGAAGTTTGTCTTGACTCCCCCTGCCCTGTGACCTCAATTGGCCTGGTTTGGAGCTCCTGTCCGCGGCCGGACACGGTACGGCGTTCATGTCTCCCCCCACAATGAGCATACCATGTGGGAGTGCTTTGAGTTTAGTGGATAGGGTGTCCCAAAAAGCTACGTCCGGTGAGTTGGGAGCATAAATGTTAACCAGATGTATGGTATGGGAATGCATGGTGCCAGTGAGTATGATGTACCTCCCTCCTGGGTCTTGGTCGCTTGTTGTAATGTGTAATGGGCATCTACTGTGTATAAGGACCGCTACCCCATTGTTTTTTCTATGGGATCGCGCTTCATATGAGGTGGAATATGTGCGGTCTCTTAGTTGGAGTGTCGTATTTTTGGGTATGTGCGTCTCTTGCAAGAAGGTGATGTCGGCGCCCATTCTCTTAACTTCCCTGAACATCAGTCGTCTCTTTTTGGGAGCGTTCAGTCCTTTAACGTTAATAGACGTCAGTTTTAGGGCCATACTTACGTTTGTGATGGGGGGCCGTGCTTATGTGTGTATGACGTCTGTCTTACGTGACACCTATGTGGGGTCCCTATGGGTGATTCCTGAGCACCACTCGGAGTGCCCACCGATTCCGACGCAGGTAGATGGGTGACAATAGAGGGGGCAGAAGGGAAAGTATAGAAAAGCTGAGAGAGTAAGAGAATGGTAAGAAATTGAAGACGTCTGGACTTACCAATCGCCAGACCGGAGTGGGGTGAAGTTATCCGTCCCATGTCCACACTTTCAGGAGGGATATGAGACGAAGGTTCCTGTACCACGTGGTTACCACACCGCGTATATGGTACTTGATTGTGTAACGCAAACTGTTTTTAACCTTATATGTTCAACGACAGCCCTTGCCTGGCTGTTCCTGGGGAGTCTTCAACCATGGGCCTTAACTATCATGGACGTGGGTCGGGTAGGGTGTCCTTCTGCCCTCGGTAAATGTTCTGCTGCGCGGGGGGGGGGGGGGGGGAGGGCAGAGGGCAGAGGGCAGAGGGCAGAGGGCATCACCTAGACTTATATCTCGGGGCTTTTATTCCTTTTTTTTTTTTTTTTTTTAATTTGTTATTTTTCTTTCTATTTTTGATTGTAAATCAGCTGATGTCCTATGTTTTAGTCAACATGTACAGGCACGTATCTACTCCCCGGTGAGACATGACGTGGAGCGTGAGGCATACACACGCACGTCGCAGCTGCCACTGGTATACCCTGTCACGTGTACCCAAAAAGTGGAGGGCCATCTGGGTTTCCCCGTCCCAAAAAATGCCGCAGGGCCACAGGGTTGTTACGCCCAGGGGAGGGCGGGAGGGGAGGGAGGGGAGGGAGGGGGGGGGGGGGGGGGGGACACGCAGGTCTCTTCCCTTGGTCACAAAAAGGAAAGCATAAGTACAACCTGATCTAGTCCATAGGGGCAAGCATTCGCAGTTCTAGCGGAGGTCTGTATGTTCCGCAAACACAACATTTAGTAACCACATTATCTAGACACAACATGCACTTGATCTGGTTCCCCAAACTGCAAATATTCCCGATGCGTTACCATAGATGTTAATTGTAGATGCTGGTCCCCGCCACCCGCAACCCCCCCCCCCCCCCCCCCAAGACCCCCCCCCTGACCCACCAGACAGTGCCCCCCTGTAAATGTGCACGTATGTCTCTCCCGCCGCCCATTGAAGTCCTGTCTCATGGTGGGGCTGTTTAAGCTGTCCGGATAAGCACCAGTAAGGTGTGTCCGTCAAGAGCATGGTCCGTCTACTGAGTATGTCGTGGTGGATGGGTCAGTGCTGATACAGTATTTATAAGTCACTTCTCTGTGTGCAAAGTACATAGCGGTCCCCTTGGGAGTGTGTGGGTTACCCTTCTGGCTAAGGGGTTTGTCCCCGGATGGCACGTTTACGTCAATGTGGTCGTCCGTCCGGTATTAGTCGGTGGCAGGGTCGGGTATTTATGGCGTCCTGGGGGACAAACAGTTATGTGGTTGGAGCTATCCGGGTTGGTTGTCGGCGTGTACTGCCCTCGGGGGCCTGTGTACAGTCGTGTGTGTGTGTGCGAGTGGTATGCCCGGATTAAGTCTCATATTGGGATCATGGGAAGTAGTTTGCAATAGTCAGTCATGGTGTATGTGTACAGGAGAACCAAAAAATTCAGCCGCTGGGGGGCCATGCATATCTGCCAATCAGTACATACATTGCAGTTAACATAATATTAGTGCCGCAAGTATAAGTAAGTGTCCCATATGCTGCAGTAGTTCTTATATCAGTCCCCTTATAGGTGAGCCTGGTTTCCCCATCGGGGTATGCAGCGCTAGTATGCGGCCATGTCGGAGCTGCGTCATCCCAGCCCTCTCGTGGCTTAAGCGTTCTATATTTACAGTTTTACATGTATCCCTGGCCCAACGCCATGTCTCGAGGCGGAACCTCCAGAGCCCGTTTCCAGTTTCCGTACCCCCCGTCCCCCTCCCCAATGTCCATGCCGCACACAGTTCCCGGTGAGTCCATATGTCCCACATCCATATGTAAGTCTCCCCAGTTTATCTAAGTTGGTTGATTGTAACCCGTTTGCCCCGGTACCTTACTCTCCCGCGGTATGCCATTCGCTAGGGAGAGGTGGCAGGTCACCCGCGTCGTCCATCATGGAGGGTATCTGTGCCGGAGCCTGGAGCCCAAGGGCTGCAAATAGGGCTGTCACATCGTCGCCAGGTTGGAGGACGTAGGTCTTGCCATGTTTGAATGCTAGAAGTTTAAAGGGGTATCCCCAGGCGTACTTCACGTTGGCTGCTCTCAGTGCATGGGCTTCCATTCCCGCCTCCGTTGTAGAGTAGCTGCGGCGAGGTCATGGTAGAGCGTGATATCAGCGCCTTGGTAGCGGATTGGGCCTTCCCTGCCTCTCCTGATCAGTGCCTCCTTCATCTGGAAGTGCAGGAACCGCATTATGATGTCTCTCGGGGTGTTAGTGTCTGATCTCCTGGTGCGCAGCGCCCTGTGGGCTCTTTCAATATGCCACAGGTGGTCTGGGAGCTCAGGAAGTAGAGGTTTGAGTATAGCCGTTACCACATCTATGACAGGGCCTTCCCCTGAGTTCTCTGGGAGGCCCCTCAGGCGTAGGTTATTACGGCGTGACCTGTTCGCCATGTCTTCTATGGCCAGCTCCGCTGCCGCCATTCTGGCGGTTAAGTGATTCACTTGGTGGATTGCTGTGTTATGTGCTGCTGTGGTAACCTCCAGCCTATGTTCTAATTGCGCGGTGCGTTCACCAATGGCGTGCATTTCGCTCCGCAGTACCTGTGTGGAGCGTTCTATTTCCCCTGCCAGGAACTCTTTCACCTCCGCCAGGGTCGCCAGTATAGTCGCTGTTTCCACGGAGCCCTGAGCGTCCCCGGGTTCTGCTGCTGCTTTCACTGGGGATCTAGGCGATCCGGCGGCTTCTCGGCCTGTGCCGCCGCCATCTTGCGTACACGCGGGCCCACCTCGCGGCGTCGTAAAGAACTCAGCCATCGATGTTCCCGCGTCCGGTCCCTTTTTCGGGAGTTTCTTGGTTTGCCGCCTGTCCATTTTCGACGGGTAAGCTCGGCTGTCGCTGGTTATTTTAGCTGATTTTAGCAATCTGCGGTGTGGACGGAGCGGAGCTCTAGGCACACACGTCCAGCTCGCTCAGTGTCCAGGCCACGCCCCCCTGAACATTTTCTTAATTATAACAGCATATCAGAAATTTTAACATTCTATAAACCTAGTGATTTATATAAAAAAAACATTCTATTCTAGCATATCTCAAAGTTCATTCTTTAATAGATCGTTTAAAGAAACAAAACCCTTTCACTATACCAGATGGTACTTTTTGATGAAGTTAAGGGGATGCTCTCCCATACCTCAATTACGTGTTCCTACTTCTTCCCCACCACATTTTTAGTTATGACCACTATGCTATAGGAGGAACAGTGTCTCCTCCCATGGTAACATAGCCAGCATTGTCATCATAATGATAACATACATGTAACCCCCCCACTTCTAGGTACCTTTACTTAGGTTTACGTTCTCGCTCATTCACAGTGGAGGTATTAATGTATTGACATGACATTATTGATATTACATTTATTGTATAGTTTAAACCTTTTGTATGTACGTCTGTATCGTGACTCATGCTCACTAATACCTCTTGTATGGACGTCTGTATCATGACTCGTGCTCACTAATACCTCTTGTATGGACGTCTGTATCGTGACTCTTGCTCACTAATACCTCTTGTATGTATGTCTGTATCGTGACTCGTGCTCACTAATACCTCTTGTATGGACGTCTGTATCGTGACTCTTGCTCACTAATACCTCTTGTATGTATGTCTGTATCGTGACTCGTGCTCACTAATACCTCTTGTATGTACGTCTGTATCGTGACTCGTGCTCACTAATACCTCTTGTATGTACGTCTGTATCGTGACTCGTGCTCACTAATACCTCTTGTATGTACATCTGTATCGTGACTCATGCTCACTAATACCTCTTGTATGTACGTCTGTATCGTGACTCGTGCTCACTAATACCTCTTGTATGTACGTCTGTATCGTGACTCGTGCTCACTAATACCTCTTGTATGTACATCTGTATCGTGACTCATGCTCACTAATAGTTTGTCTTGTACAATTATTAATAAAGTCTTACAGGGTCATTCATAAAAGTGAGAATTCAAAGTGAATTTAATATTGTTTCATTATATTTTTTTCACAATTTGGGTCTTAAATTTTAAATTCACTCTGAATACTCACTATAGTGACTAGCCCTGATAAATGTGTAAAAAAAAACACTGTATTTCACTGTGTTCAATCACTTTTTTGAATAACTCTTACTCTAAACCAGTTGTGTGACCTAAAGCCTTTTGGGAAAAAAAGTGCTAACTTCTCCTGAAACTTAAAAACAGAAGTGCATAACAATAAATGTTTGTACATATAAAAAGCCTATTCGTCTAACTAAATTTGTGTGTAGTTTATTTACATTTCAAGTTTTTATGTACCTATGTATTATTATTTTTTTCTTTTTTTGTCTGATTGTTATTCATATATGTTTTACTAATTATACAGATTTTAATTCTTTCCGGGAAATTCACTAAAATTTTAATTATTAAGGATTCTATTAGGCTTCAATAAAACACTTTAGTAAATAATGCTGTACATGTGTGCCGGCTTTTACTTTATAAATATTCGTAAATGAAACTGAAATGTTAAGCATTATGATGGCTAAGAAAATGTTGATTTGAATATCCGAAAACATTGTGCCAAATTTTAAATCTTGACATGCTAACAAGCTTAATCCAAAAAGCATCAGTTTCATATAAATAAACCATGGTCTATACCAGGGGTTCCCAAAAGGTAGATCCCCAGATGTTTTAAAACTACAGCTTCCATGTTACTTTGTCATTCTAAAGGCAGTCTACAAGCATGAAAAGCATCAAGGGAGTTGTAGTTCTACAACATCTGGGGATATACCTTGTGGGCACCCCTGAGCAATTGGCTATGCCTTTACTTACTCGATACGTGTTCCTAATAAATTGATCACTACAAATTAAAAAATGTAAGTGAGAATTCAGTATATATAAAATAGACAAACTGGAAAAATTATCGGTCAGCTATGCTTCATATTCAACTATATTGGCCTAAAACGTGAAATTCACTTTAAATTCTCATGTTAGTAAATAACTCTATAAGTATATAAAACATTGAAGTAAGGAAAAAGTGAGAAGGCATGACTAAATTATCCAATACACTGATGGGATAAAGAAATCCCCAGACAGAAGCTATCCCACAGATGTTCGTAAAGCTGTCCCAGTGAAAGAATTCAAACTTGGTATAAAGATTGGGTGGTTGGTTTACATTGCTTATATGTTGGTATTTTAATATCACAGTACAGTGGAGGTTTAAGCACACAACTTAATTTAATATCTTGGATTTAAAGAGATAAGAAAGCAAGTATAGAAAACGTGAATGGAAAGCCATGTTGCCTTCACATTCCGTTTCTGCATCTATCATATCTCCCACGCCTTCATATTAATCAGCCTCTCCCTCTTCTGTTCTTTATGATTGGGGGTGTGGACAAGTCTGAGGCTAAAGTTCTTGTTATATTCTGGAGGGAGAAGATTGTTGAAAGAGAGCAGAACATTTTTATTTTTTCCCTATACACTTGGATTGAATAGGGCATCACTAATGCAATTCATTGGATCTTGGAACATGGATCTTCAGGACATGACTCTTAAGAGTTCCATTGTTATGGAAGCATAGAAAGTTCTTGCAGTATTGTTACAGAAGCATAGAAAGCTCTTGCAGTATTGTTATGGAAGCATAGAAAGTTCTTGCAGTGTTGTTATGGAAGTATAGAAAGTTGCCATTTTTTTGAGTTTAAGGAACACTAAAGCGTTTGGGATAGAAAAATGTCCCCCCCCAGCAGAGTACTGATTAATGGGTTAAAAATGATTTGTACCTACGCTGGCTAGGCTTCCTCCTAATTCAACGGCACAGCAATGGTGGGTCCTAATGCACAGTGAGCGCAAAGCGTGAGGACGTCAAATATCAGGAAAGGAAAGAGCTTCCAGTGGCTGTCTGACAGAGATCGAGATGGAGTTAACTCTGCAATGTAAAACATTGCAGTTTCTGAGAAACTGCAGTAATTACATTGCTTGGTTAAACAGACAGGGACACTGCACCCAGACCACTTCAATGAGATGCAGTCAGGGTCGGATTTAGATGAAAAGAGGCCCTAGGCTATTCCATTTATGAGGCCCTTTCACCTCCCATTTTTAAGTTTGTAAATTACATGAGAGACAATAGAATACATCATTACTGTGATATATATCAATATGTTAAATGAAACATGTTGTGATTGGTACTAACCTTTATAAAAAATGTGGCACGGATAATAAATTAAAAAAAGTCGAGATGAGGAGAGGGGGGGGGGTGATTGTGAGAGGGGGGTGATGAGGAGAAGGGGGTGATTGTGAGAGGGAGGGTGGTGATGAGGAGAGGGGGGTGATTGTGTGAGGGGGATGATTGTGAGGGGGTGATTGTGAGAGGGAGGGGGGTGATGAGGAGGGGGGGTGATTGTAAGAGGGAGGGGATGATGAGGAGAGGGGGGTGATTGTGAGAGGGAGGGGGTGATGAGGAGGGGGGGGGGTGATTGTGAGAGGGAGGGGGGTGATGAGGAGAGGGGGGGTGACTAAAAAAAATTACCTTAAATCCCTGGTGGTCCAGTGGGGGCTGCCTGGTGGTCCAGTGGGATCGCTGGTGGTCCGGTGGCCCTCATTTCCAGTCTGCAGCTCCACAGAGCTGCAGACCATGGATCTCGCGAGACCCAATCAGAGCGTTGCCGTGGTAACCCGCGGCAACGCTCTGATTGGGCAGTGCACGCGAGATCCATGGTCTGCAGCTCTGCACATAGTGGAGCTGCAGACCGCCGGTCTCGGCGATCACGGCAGGAGGGGCATTGCAGTCTGCCACTAGGGCACCCCCCTAGTAAGTG
This sequence comes from Pelobates fuscus, assembly GCF_036172605.1. Taxonomy (NCBI): domain Eukaryota; kingdom Metazoa; phylum Chordata; class Amphibia; order Anura; family Pelobatidae; genus Pelobates; species Pelobates fuscus. The sequence continues at coordinate 99,321,246 of NC_086327.1, forward strand.
GCACCCGGGGCGGACCGCCCCCCCCTTAGTACGCCACTGGTCATATCATATTCGTAGAGTTTCTCCTTATTTTCGGTTCAGTGTTTTAGTGTTCACTGTTTTTAGAATAGTGTAATTTTAATTTTGCTAACAATTTGAATGTAGGCCCCTCTTGATCTTGAGGCCCTAGGCTGAAGCCTAGTTAGCCTATAGGAAAATTCGGCCCTGGATGCAGTGGTCTGGGTGCCTTTAATTAAGACCATACATTTCTGGAGGAAGACAAGAAACATTTGTTCCACATGGCAGGGTTGCTGAAATTCACAGCATGGACCATAAAAGCAGTACTGGTACAAACTGTATTAGATCAATATAATTCCATGTCTCCCATGTGTACCTATACAGCAGTAAACCCACAGTGATGTGTATTTAAGCTGCAGTAAATGTGAATATAGGTTTGCTAAGTAAATAAAATAATTTGGTTTCCGTCTAAATGACTAATTTAATTACTTAAACAGCTAGTACTGGGTCATGAACTAACCAAAAGTTTAACGAAGCACCTTAACCCATTCACTACCAAGCATTTTTTTGATTGAAACAATAGTAGCATAACATTTATATGAAGCAAGGGAATCATAGCTGGCATATAAACATATAACACAGCAATTTTGTGTACAGATCACTTTGCAAACTTAAAAATGGAAATTGTGTAAATTTACAAAATGTTTATTTTCCACTTGTTCTTTCATCTTTCATAAAATGTTTTCGAAATGAACAGCTTTAGACAGTATACAAAGTCCTTTTTCTTGAAATAGTTCACAAAGAGTCTGAAATATTAGTGATAAATTTAAAGCAAAAATTAAATTCCTCTCACATACATTAGATGTGACAAAAATAGATAAATATTAAATCTATTCCCAAACACTATGGCCCTTAGAAATGGGAGGATTCTACCTCAATTTGTCCACCCGGATCTGGTTAGATTTATCCACCATACAGAGTAGGAAAATACGACAATAGTGTTTGAATAATGCATACGGGTAAAGTCAAGGAGCTTCGGCCCCAATATCTGCAATTTGGTGTCCTCCTTATACACTGTTCCGAGTGCTAGAGTGCGTGTAAATGGACCTCTTTCTGTGCTTCTAAAGATCCAGAATGGGACGAGACATGGTTGTCTCATGTTCCCTCCTTCTGTTTGTTTAATCGTTTAACCCCTTAAGGACCAAACTTCTGGAATAAAAGGGAATAATGACATGTCACACATGCCATGTGTCCTTAAGGGGTTAAAGAATCTTCGGATATAGGTTTCCAAGGAGTTAGGTGAAATATGCCGAGATAATTTTGCCCCATTATTATGGACCTTCACGTCAGATATAACCAGGTGGCGTCCCAGTTTATTACGTTAACTACGTGAAAATTAATCTGCTACCCAGGACCTTATACTTGTTTCAAATCATCCTCATACAATTCCATGGAGCATATTTTAAGTCACTTAAATCAGTGTTCCATTAGAAATGTCTTATAAAGCACTTATTAACGACAGCAAATAAGTTCACTCTCCAGCAGTGGATGGTGTGGGTGGTGGAAATATACTTGATGGACTTGATGGACTTGACAACGGTGGGGTTAAAGGGCACATTTAAGAAATGTGCACAGACACGGACATTATGGCTAGACTACATACCACGCAGATAGGCATAAACTGGTTTAGATACTTCAATCTCTCCTAATGTATCCAAACCTGAAAAGACCCTCCACACCCTTTATTTTGCCTCTCTATTTTTCTCTCCCATGTTCCTTCTATCTTAAGATGATATACATGTAGTTAAGCTCATACTACAATGTTAGTCAGTTGAGGGTCTATTGAACATATTTGTAGAGCTATTTCTTTATGTAAAATTAAAAACAAATCCTTGTTCTCAGCTAACGATACTCACACTACGTAATATAAATGACACGTTTATTTTATTTTCACCTGTAAAAGTACTGTATTGATTGACACTGCAAATCTAATGCCGACAGTGAAATGGTAAAATCTATTCACTCCTCTCCATTCTGCAACTGTAAGAATAAGCTGACTTATTGAAACTACCTGTACTGTTCGAAAAGAGGGGGAAAGCTTACACTTTCAGCAAATTTATAGGAAATTAATCAGTAGCCTGTGGCATCTGGCAGTGAAATGCAATTCTCTATAGGCTGGTAATCATAACTAGAGCATAACTGAGGCATTAAGGACTAAACTTCATACTACAAAAATACATGAAAATAAAAACATTTATACTCTATTTGGGTATTGAAGGTGTCAAATCAACTTTTATAAAATATTGAGATCTATAAATATTATATATATATATTTGCTTGAGGTCTGTATAACAGTATGATCTGTAATATTTTATATTAAATAATTCATTAATTAACTGTGAAGGTGACAATTGTAATGGTCGCACCTCAAAAAAATAAAAAATACTTGGCCACTTGCAGCTTCTTACACTTCTAATTTACAAAAGTGTCCATTAATGGCAAAAACCAAAATATAAAGTTATATAAATGTCCATGCCTCAAGTTTTGTCCCATATTGGAAAATTTAAAGCAAAAGGTCCAGCAATCAATGTTTCCCCTCCAACCAATGTATATATAAGTTGATAAATGTACATAGAATAGTTTGGGCTCTGTTCTAAGTAAGTTACCAATCATATCAATGCACTTAAATGCATACCTTCTTATTGAAGACTATATTCTGTTTAACTCATGTCGCTGCGCTCTCCAATTCCAATAACCATTATTGTGATCTATTTAAAGAACCGAGTTGACAAACAATCCAGATGTACAACTTATCATGGATCAGTCATTCTTGTAAAATAAACACTCTCTCCTTGGTCATTTAAATGAGGAAAACTCTAATGGTAAAAATAAACCAAGACCATCTTTTAATTGCATCTCCATTCTGCTCCCAGGAGATTCTTAATAGTGATGAACATTGGGCAAATGCAATGCTTCTCGTAGAGAAGCACAGGGGACCTATGGCACAAAGTGGTATTTGCTGTAATTTCTAACTAAAATACTTCTCGTAGAAAAGCGCAGATCCAATGCAGATCCTATGAGAAGTGCTGTTCACAATCACTTTGAATATGTTATCAAAGTGAGTGAGCAGGAAACACTCAGGACTCTCTGATTGACAGCCAGGAGTGTGGAACTAAGAATATTCATAAAAATGCCAATTTTGTCTGTTTTGTCTGTTACAGGGTTATTCACTACAGTTAGGAATTTAAGTGAATTTCAAAGTTAGGGCCAAAACAGCAGAATTGGAAACAATTCTTTAATTCATCTATGCGTCCAGTTGAGACACGATGTCCAAAAATGTGAAATTCACTTTAAATTCACTTTGAGTTCTCATCTTAGTGAATAACCCTGTTATAACCCGTCGAGTTGTAGGGCTTTAAAGGACTGGATTGCCCTTTTACATTTAATACTAAAATAAAATGTTAACAGCCACTAAAAGCTTGCAATCAGATGTTTGACTAAAATATGATACAAGTCTTGTCATGGGTAATTAACGAAAAGCTTATTAACTGGTGTTTCTATTTGAGGGTATACCCACACTTTATTTGGCATTGCATTCTGTACTAGGAGTTTGTACAAATACAAATGTATTTATGGAAAACACAGAAAATGTGGATGCTCTTTGTTACAGTTTATAAAAAACAGGCAATTACATCCATTCCAATTGAACATGTAATATCACCATTCCACTGGTAATGCCTCAATTATTGTTGTACCGTTGTCAGAGTTACTTTAAATGTTCACAGTGTTAGTCAAAATTAGATTCTTCACCCTTCTTCAACTCTTCCTTTCTTGATTTCTGTTGTGCTGTAATTGCTTGTAAGCATAGGATGTGTTCATTTTGTTTATTAATTGTATTAGCTTGTTTAAATCATTGTTATTCTATGTATCTATGATATGGTTTCTGTGTGTTTGTTCTGTGTACTGAGGTTACTATGTATTCAAATGTTCCTTCTTAGAACCATGTGAATATCTTTGAAATTGCTTATGAGTAAGCTACCTTAAAGTTGTAGAACATGTCAGACATGAACTAAGTTGTGTTTGTCTGTTTGGTCTCATCCATTTAATTGTTTTTTTCAAATATTGTTACAATAATTTAATATATTTTTGGCAAGTTGCTATCATCACAACTCCTACTACCAGGCAACAGGTACTATCTCATTGTTTGTTACTCTTTTGATAATTCTCAATAATATGTTATAGTGCATGTGCAATGTGCAACACATGAAAAATCCAATATGGGAGAAATCCACACTTACAATTTTTAGCACCACTGGCGTGGATCACCCCTCAGGGTAACATAAATATGTAAAACAAACACAAGAAAAAAAGATCATAGGGTAATATGACTTTAAAATAGTATAAGATAAAGTAAGGGGAATAAATCTCACTTACAAAGGTAGAGCAGTAAAAGTCTGCTCTAACTGTAATGGCAGAAGTCCTCTTATCTCAGGACTTAGAGACCTTTTATAATCAGGACAGCAGTTAGATCCTTCTGAAGCACTTTATTGATAAATGATATAAAATAATTCACACAAAGTGATAAAATGATAAAAAGCTTCTTGTCACCCGTCCAGAGTGATCGCTCCGAAACCCGGAAGTATCTACTTGCGGTGGCTCAATCCATTAGCCGGCGGATTCCAGCTTTATTTATCGCGACCGCTTTGTATGGAGAATCTTCTGGACGGGTGACAAGAAGCTTTTTATCATTTTATCACTTTGTGTGAATTCTTTTATATCATTTATCAATAAAGTGCTTCAGAAGGATCTAACTGCTGTCCTGATTATAAAAGGTCTCTTTTGTCACCCTGACATATAACTCACCCACGTACTAATCTTTTATGAGGGGAGATTAACATATGCTTAGAGACTGATTAGGTCAAACCATACCAATTACACTGACCATACTGACTGTGAAGTTAATATCTTGAGAAGATGAATCTATTTCACCCAAGAACACATCCTGCTATCAACCTAACCTAACAAAATGCAGATAGATAAACAGATTGGTAAGAAACCAACATATAGAAGCGTTCAATTAACATAAAATTATATATTTATAAATAAAATGTTTGAATAAAACACGCGCACACATACGTTTTGAATGAAATAATATTCTAGAACTCAGTCAAAGCAAGTGATTAAGGGGCAAAGAAAGTCCATACCAGAGGGAAATTAAGTTTGGATTTGGGGTGACCACCTAAATCAGATACACTACAGAATGAAAACAGAATTGGATAAAACTGAAATCCCAGATTGTTATAAACTACATTTCCCATGATGCCAAGCTATTCTAAATAGGCTATGTTTAGCTATGACTGAACAACAAAAAACTGAAAAATCTAAAAGTTTAAGATATTTCTATAGCTAATTCTGAACAGGTGGCAGGTGTTCTGTATCTGCTTGGCAAATATGTCCTGCAGGTTTGGCTCCTTGGGATGCACACAGGTAGGTACAGCATTGCAACAGGCAACAGTTGCCAGGCAAGAATTTAGTCTCTCTACTTGTGGAATGGTGAGGAAGCAGTTTATGTAAACTTGGTTCAAGGACAGACAGGTACCTGACAAATGGGTATCTACTATGGAAAAAGAGCATTTTGGGAGTATGTGGTTGGAGTAAACTCATCTGAAAGAAACTCCATTTTGCTGGTCACCCCTCAAAAATGTAACTAGCTAATGCCATTAAACTGCCATTCTCAAAAATTAATAAAACAAAGAAATAATAGTAAAGTTGTTTCTTTAGGTGGTCTGGGAAGTTAAAGGGATTTATATTTTAAGGACAGGCAAATCCCTAACAAGCAAGACAAGCAGGAAGTTACACATCTCCCTAGAGACGACATTACATTTTAATATAATAGCCAAACACAATATTCCTAAATTAAGGCATGCCCTGGGTATTGTTTAAATACACAGATGAAGCTTGTTATAGTTTAAATCAAGTGTGTCTAACCTTTGCCTTCCAGCTCTTGATGGACTAAATCTCCCATAATTCTCTGCTAGCAAACTGATATATACTGGGATAATGACAATGTATTGCATTATAGCGTTAGAGAATGCAGGATATAAGAAGAATAGTAAAATGTCACAATTCTGAATCTATGTGTGTCTAGTGTTGCCACTTGTCCATTTTTTGTTTTGGGATGTGCTCGAGTTCTGTTGGGTAGGTCTTGAAATTAGTGCCCAGCAATGTGTAGAATTCAACTGCCCCCAGTATGGAATGAATTATCTAATTATTGCGGGGGAAAACCAACATTAATATTTTATTGATTTCACATATATAGGCTATTAATAAGTCTATCTATTCTATCAATGTAGAATGACTCTATTTAGCATCTCTGCTAAAATGACCATTTGGCTGTCCTATAAGCTTTTCCTTGTATCTTTCTTTCAATCTTTGACTTTTCCCAAGTACTTTTTTGACTGTGATCCAGGGTCTCTTAGTTCAGTGGTAACCCATGAGAACTCAGTTCATTTGCTATATTTATATAGAGAATAGAGTTCCCACACCTCTTTATATGACAGTTGGCGCACTGCTTGCAGTATATAAAAATTCATGCAGAGTACCGCACATTTTAAAATGGCAGAAAAACTTATTAAAAACTGTTCTACCTTTTTTCATTTCTGTGCAGCTTATAAACCCCCCGTGCTCTTTATATCAATTTGACATACTGACATGCTTCTATTAGTGAGCTGGCATATTAACCAAGTCCCCATTCATATCAGGGCTTTACCTTGTGTAATCCCACTTTTTCCTAATTTAGATTAAACAGAAATATTGCGGAAGATATTTTGTTAAAAATGTGTATTGTCTGAAATAGAAACTATTGTAATATACATAATAGCAATCTAAAAATTTTTTAGTAGCTTATTAAAAAATTATTTGAAATTGTACAACAGTTATAGCCTACACAAGATTTTGTTCTTCTTGTGCTCTTTTTTGAAACAGAATGTCGGTTTTATTGATCTTTTTTCAAACTGAAGAATTACTTTTATAGAAAATGTTCAGATCTAGTGGTTTATTCCCTAAACAGCGAACAGAGTGAATTTGCCAACAAACTTTCAGAATTTAAACAAAAATGGTTGAATTAGAAAACGTCTCAAATATTGATTCATTTTCTTTCCAAATCTGTTGTCAATTTATTACATCTTACTATGTTACTATAATACACCTCTAAAAATCTATTTCATGTCATCTTCAGGTACAAACAAAAAGTCTACCAAATCTAGGTTTAGCATTAAAACCTGTTCACTTATATGATGTCACTAAGCAATCCTAGCCACATTAACATTTTAGAACGAATGCCTATACATCAGAGTTCTCACAATACCTCATGTTATCCATGAATTAGATATTATGTAACATGTGGTACTTGATTATTTAAAAATTAAACTATAGCTGTAATATTTGACATAGCTAATATAGCACATACAATTTTAAGCATGGGCAACTAAATTACTTAATTAACTACAAATCCCACTATCCTTAGTGTATTTCTCTGGGAACATGCTTGCTGGTGATAGTGAGAGCTGAAGTTTTAAAGCTTTAGAGCAGGGATTGGCAACCTTCGGCACTCCAGATGTTGTGGACTACATCCCCCATAATGCTCTAACACATATAATGCTGGCAAGGCATCATGGGAGGTGTAGTCCAAAACATCTGCAGTGCCGAAGGTTGCCTTTGCCTGCTTTAGAGAATCCTGTTGAAGTTCACTATTATAAAATATATTTTCAATTCTTACCTGTGGTAGACTGTAGACTCCATTGGCAAAGTACAATGAGGTATGCTAGAAGGTAAGTCCAAATTATTTTATTAGTTGCTAGCATAGTGTCACCTCTCATTCCAATGCAGTCTTCTTGAAAACAGCAACATTAAAAAATATCAGGTTTAAACACTTTCAGTCCACTGAGTGATGCAAATTCACAAAACTTAGATGTTTTTTTGTTTTTTTTAAAAGTAGCTTTAAATTAGTATTTCCCAAATTTCTAAATTCTTCCTGGATAAGGTAAAAAAAAAAAATGTTCAGATATCGTTCCACTGCCCCAGGTTTCCTTACTAAGGTGCTTCTGTGTCAGTTTAGAGATTGAGGTTTGAGAATGAACAATAATACACTTTAACAGTTTGAGCTAGTGACAATGAAATTGCTACACACCTTAGGCAAACTCTGCTGATTGGATTATTAGCTAATGCAGCATAAAACAAACATCGTAGATGTGTCAATATCGCATTTTCATCTTTTAAGTTTTCTACTGTAACTGTTTCCACCTGACGTCATGTTGAGCTATTTTTAACTTTTGATAGGAGAGCACATCTTGTCCCAAGCATCGGGGATCTGTGAAAGAAAGTTATTTACAGAACAATAGAGTTTATTTTTTTTCCTGTTAGTTTTGGAACAAGAGACTCTTGGTAGACTGCTGCATCATCGAATGTCTAAGGAAGAAAATGACATTGTGAAAATCTAAGGGCCTTGATCTTTTAATTTAAACCCTCTAAAATGCTTCACTTTCTGACCCCTGATGCGTAAAGTCTCCTTATTAAACACCCACAGACTGAATCCAGTCTTTATTTTCGATTTACTGTAAATCCTCCAATTAAATAAAATATGCAAATTCAGCATCCATTCTTAGTTTAATTAATTACTCAATACTCAAAAGTTTCAATATAAGGCACTGGCCACCACATTAGTGGGAGTGCAAAATAAAAAAAAGAAGTGGCCGAACTGAATCAGCTTGAGTCTATATAAGTTGAGAGAACACACAAAAAACAACAAATCATGATTCTGTTCTGGGACCCCTTCTATTTAACGTGTTTATAAATGATATAGATGATAAAAAGTCATGTTTCAGTGTAGTTATAGCAATACAAGATATTACTTTGCTGCAGAGGGATTTAGTTAGACTGGGGGACTGGGCACTCAAATGGCAGATGAAATTTAATGTAGAAAAATGCAAAATTATGCACTTCGGCGTAAAGAATGCACAAGCAATTTATACCCTTAATGGAAGCGAATTAGGAATAACAACACACAAGAAGGACTTGGGAATTGTTATAGACAACAAATTATGCAACAGTTTGTGCAATGTCAATCTGCAGTTGCTAAGGTCAGTAAGGTATTGTCATGCATAAAAAAGGGCATTAATTCTCAGGATGAAAATATAATTTTGCCTCTTTATAAATTGCTGGTAAGACCACATCTTGAATATGCTGTGCAATATATTACTTTACTGAGAGGGTAGTAGATGCATGGACTAGGTATAGGTTAACACAGTAAAGGAGTTTAAGCATGCATGGGATACGCATAAGGCTATCCTAGCTATAAGATAAGGCCAGGGAAAATTGGGCAGACTAGACGGGCCGAATGGTTCTTATCTGCCGTCACATTCAATGTTTCTATGATTCATAGTCTGATGTGAAAAATTATCAGAGTCTGCCCTTACTCTACGCCTAAATCATTTGTATACTTTACCAGTGCAGTAATCATTTGAATCACAAATACATTTTTTATATTTCCTATTCTTACAAATCTGTTGGAACATATCTAAATTTTGTTTAAGTTTCACCTCTAAATTAAGGAAAAAAATACTAGTTTTGGAGCACCCTTTCTCAGAAATTCTATTGATATTATAAATACGATTATATTGCTGTTTCCAATCCAATTGTAGTTGACTGCTGCCAGCACACTCTAGGTGTGATACCCTCAAACACACAAATTCAGTGCAAGATAAAAAAGAGTGGAGCAGTAATTGTCAGTAAAGTGGCTGTTTAGGTGATAAGCCCAAACTAAGTGCAAATAGTGAAATTCTTAAGAGATAATACTTAGTATAATTCGTCCTCCAATCGGCATCCTCTCAGCACATAGAGAAATATATACAAGAAACACATGATGGTGTAGATTGCAAAACCACAATGCAAGGACTCTAGGACAAGCAGAAATGAAATGGACTCTAGGACAAGCAGAGATGAAATGGATCTATACATTGAACACAATAACACCTGACGGCTTGAATGACTTAGAAATTTGCCATTTTTTTAAAATAATCAGGTGTTGTGTATTTATATTATCATATATATATATATTTTTTTTATATATATATTTTCATACTTACATATATTTATATATTTTTATATTTTTGTTCTTCCAATGTTTTCATCTCTGCAGGTCATTGTTCATTTTCTATACCCCCCTTTTTTTTGACCATTTTTTAACAGCATCATTATTTTTAAAATTATTTGTCACTTTTGTATTTTTAACGGCCATCTATGCCTTTTTGCCTTTTTATTGAATATTGTTTACAATTGGACACTTTATACGAATTGCAGAACCAACATCACAAAATGTTATTCATATGGAAACCTCATGCACACCGTCACGGTCACTGTCACTTTAAGAACTGCTGCATGGTCACTTTTTGATTGTAACGTTTAACACCTTTGTTAATACTTTGAAGCTATATCCCTCTGCCTTTTCGTTGGTTTTATAACAGTGGTTTAAATTTTATTAAGAGGTAGACACCTTATAAATCTATTTTTTTGTTTAACATATGATGAAAAGGGCATTTTTTTTATAAAAAAATAAAAAGCAAGTAACCTTTTTTCTTGTTATTTTCCCGTTTGAAGTAGACACGGAGGATTTATAGTAGCTTGAGCTCCATAACTGACAGATGCGTGTCTTTTATAAGCAATGTGTTTTTTACTGTACTGCAAAATTGAAAATATATTTTAGTGTGTTATTATTTATGTATCTGTTTTTATGATGATGCTTTACTGCCATATTCAAGTTTAAGGACTATAGACAGCTAAATACCTTGTGTAGAGGCTTCAATTAGAAACCTGTTGAATATAAAAACAGCTAAACCTAATACAAATGGTTCAATATTTGGTTAAATTGGACTGACAGGGGAACCAATAAGAAACAATGACTGTATGGGAACAGACTTTAAATACCCTTACCAAAGATGGCCACTGAAGCATCACATCCTGAGGAAGCCGGGTGTCCGGTGAAACGCGTTGACATCACAGAAGGGGGAGGAGACAACAGAGGCTCGGGAAGCAACTCTGCAATCCAGCATTTGAAAGCATCCTTGCAGCTCCCATAATGAAGCCAGAGTCTCCTACACCCGTTTACTAAAGCTGGGCAGTGAGCGGCGGATGCCGTGCCTTACTCACAATACTCTCTTGTAAGAGGCAGTTTTTATAGTGTATATATAAATATATATATATATATATATATATATATATGTTTTGACACGTTTTCTTTTTTAGTTCATGTGATTTTTAATTTTTAATTTGTAATAAACCTTTGCATTTCTGGAGCATTTCATAGCTCAAAACATTTAATTGAGGTATTTCCTTAGTCCTATAATCTCTGAGTATATTTGTGGGAATACCTTGATTATTGCATTGTGGTTTTGCAATCTACACCATCATGTGTTTCTTGTATATATTTCTCTATATGTGCTGAGAGGAAGCCGATTGGAGGACGAATTATACCAAGTATTATGTCTTAAGAATTTCACTATTTGCACTTAGTTTGGGATTATCACCTAAACAGCCGCTTTACTGACAATTACTGCTCCACTCTTTTTTCTCACTATTTTTAACCTCTTTAATGTATTCGCATGTTATATATTCACAAATGGCTCTCAGACATTGTAGTAAAATAGAACTTCTCTTTACTTCAGTACACACACATAATGACATAACACAAGAGAGACTAACACAGGGGTTCTCAACCTTGTCCTCAAGGACCCCCTACCAGTCCAGGGTTTAGGGATTACCTGGGTGTGTCTACGGTGTTTAGAAAAAACAAAAAAAAATGTCAGTGGCAGCAGCCATGTTCTTTTCTCCTTCATGGTTTTATTTATTAATTTACTGCAAAGAAATTGGGGAGACAACAATCACTGAGTACACCCAAACTTGGTGCTAACATCCAATAAGAAGGCTGAGTACACCTAAACTTGGTGCTAACATCCAATAAGAAGGCTGAGTACACCTAAACTTGGTGCTAACATCCAATAAGAAGGCTGAGTACACCTAAACTTGGTGCTAACATCCAATAAGAAGGCTGAGTACACCTAAACTTGGTGCTAACATCCAATAAGAAGGCTGAGTACACCTAAACTTGGTGCTAACATCCAATAAGAAGGCTGAGTACACCTAAACTTGGTGCTAACATCCAATAAGAAGGCTGAGTACACCTAAACTTGGTGCTAACATCCAATAAGAAGGCTGAGTACACCTAAACTTGGTGCTAACATCCAATAAGAAGGCTGAGTACACCTAAACTTGGTGCTAACATCCAATAAGAAGGCTGAGTACACCTAAACTTGGTGCTAACATCCAATAAGAAGGCTGAGTACACCTACACTTGGTGCTAACATCCAATAAGAAGGCTGAGGGCACCCAAACTTGGTGCTAACATCCAATAAGAATGCTGAGGGCACCCAAACTTGGTGCTAACATCCAATAAGAAGGCCGAGTACACCTAAACTTGGTGCTTGCATCCAATAAGAAGGCTGAGTACACCTAAACTTGGTGCTAACATCCAATAAGAAGGCTGAGGGCACCCAAACTTGGTGCTAACACCCAATAGGAAGGCTGAGGGCATCCATACTTGGTGCTAACACCCAATAAGAAGGCTGAGGGCACCCAAACTTGGTGCTCACACCCAATAAGAAGGCTGAGTGCACCCAAACTTGGTGCTAACACCCAATAAGAAGACTGAGTACACCTAAACTTGGTGCTAACACCCAATAAGAAGACTGAGTACACCTAAACTTGGTGCTAACACCCAATAGGAAGGCTGAGGGCACCCAAACGTGGTGCTAACACCCAATAGGAAGGCTGAGGGCATCCAAACTTGGTGTTAACACCCAATAAGAAGGCTGAGGGCACCCAAACTTGGTGCTAACACCCAATAAAAAGGCTGAGGACAATGGTCATTGTTATTCCTATGGCACTAAGTTGGCAATGCTTTACAATCCTGCTGCTTCTTTCCCCTAGCATTAAGAGATCATTAAAAAATATATAGTTGGTGCTGGTGCATACCTATAACTAAATTAGTATAATCATTGTTATTCTTTCTGATTGTGATACATCCATTTAAAGTACACACCACCTGCACTGGTATTGACCATGTTAAAGACAGACATCTCTTTATACTTAACCACCAGCACTGTTACATGTCATGAACTGTTGATGCTCGACCTCTAGATTGCTTTCTTTCAGTATTGAGTAGGGTACTATAGTGAGATGTGTGTAAGTACCTCTGCAACGTATGTTCAACATGTGTATCTCCTGCATCTCTTTGAATGTTCTGTCATTATTGTTCAGGGTTTTATTTGGGAGAGTCGTTTCTTGCTTTCTTCTTTTCTCCACTTGTTCTCTTCCTTTGTAGATTGTAAGCTTATGGGCTGGCTCCTCGAGACCTTGTGCATTGCTTTGCCTCTTAGGTTAAAATTAAGTCTTGAATTACTCCTTACCTATCGTATCTGGTGCTGTGACATTTGTCGGCAATCTATAAATAAATTATATTAATACGCAAGCAGAAAGTAGGGGGGCAGGCTATATTTATTTTTGTGTTTTATTTGTTATATCACTTTTGATCATGTATACATTTTTTATGTGCTTGCACTTAGTAAAAATGAGTTTTAGTTTTTGTTTTTAAATCCAAATCTATTTACCCTTTCTCACAATATTACATCCCTGTGTTTATGATAAATAATCAATGCTGTTGTACAACAGGGACTTCAGCGACTTAGCCAGTATATTCATAATAAATAAGTGCAGTTACTGTGTGTTGTCACTTCTATAATGTCCTCTTCTCTTTTTCTTCTAGTGCAGATTGCATTGTCAAAAAAGCTGTGCTTGAGTTTTGAAATAAGAAATGCGTGCAAACAAAAATGCAAACTAAAAATAGACAGCGGTAGATCATTCCACGAGACAGAGTCATTTGGAATGACTGAATGTAATGGAAAAGCATTTTGTATACTTTGTAATGATATTGTTGTTTGCCATACGTCAAGTGTAAAACGTCACTTGGAAACCAACCACAAAGATATCGCTGAACTTGTTGATGCTGAAAGAAAAGAATTCCTAGAATGCTTTCCAACATTGTGGAACATGCAAAAGAGCATTTTAAAGGCCAAGTTTTCTCAGTTCTGCAATATGGAGACAACCTTGTCTTTTATAACTAATCCCGATAAAGCGATTTTTGAAGTACTAGTTATCTCATGCTTTAAATGGTTATTAATGTAAATTCTGGAAATGTAAGTATTAGCGTTTCAAGAAAGCTCTGTTTGGAAAAAATAAATTAAATGATCAACAAACAACTCTAGAGCAAAAATAGAGTGATAGTATAGCAGGAAAACCATTTGGCAGAGCAGAGAATGGTATCCTAAAAGTGAGGAATCCTCTGCCAAATAATTTCAAATCCATGAGAGCTCTGGGGATTGCACTCCTTACATTTTTTGGACCATCATATGTTTGCGAGCAGTTGTTTTTGATCATGAATTATATTTAATCTGATATACAGATTGACAGATGACATGAGCGCAGCATGTGTGACTCTCAAATTGAGTTTGACAAATTGTCACCATGCAAACAGCAGCCATACCTCAAAGAACATGTTCTTTGTAGTTCTTTGACACCTTAGTGTAGTTTAAATTGTATTAACCCTGTTTTGTTTAATATAATTGGACACATTTAAACATTTTCCGTAGTATAATTTTAATGTATATGCTTGTGCTATTTAATAAGATCATTTGCATGACAGACCCTCCTTTCACGTGTCATGTGCTTAAAAATAAACATAAGTTATCTTAGTGGATTGATACACACTGTTGTGTACAGTAATTTTGTAACAAACAAACTTTCTTTCCATGTTTAATATTCAGTGTTGGCACTTTGAAGTTAACCAAGCTTGTCATACAGAAAATTGGTCAGTATGAATAAATGTTCCTTTTTCCTGGCTAATCATGGCAGCATATACACATGGGAATACCCAAGCTTACCAGGGAGGGACAGAAACATACATAACTGGCAATCAAATAACCAGAACTATTCAACATAGATTAGAAGACTGAACTGAGTATAGGATGAGACATCCAAATTGCGCCTCATTGATTGCTTCAATGTCCAGTATGTAATGCTGGACAAACGAGTTCAAAGAGGTTCAAAAGCCAACTTTACAAAGTTTCAGCAAACTGGAAGCACACAATGCTGCAACTGCACTAGTGGAGAGTGCCCTGAAATCCTTTGGTACAAGTAGGGAATGGCATTGAAAAGCTTTCACTTTAGGAAGGATCTCTGGTGCTAAATGCAAGACAAATGTATCCTGTTGAAATTCAGTGAATGGGGGTACACCGGATGCTCCTGTGTAGCCTGGAGTTCAGACATTCACCTTGCTTAGGTACCAGCAACAGCACCATCTGTGCCAATATCATGGAAACTTCTGCTAGAGGTTCGAATGATGGTTTAGTCAGACCCTGTAAGACCAGTAGTAGGTCACAAATGGACTTCAACACCCTCAGGTCACAAAGCACCAGGTTCTCCAATACTCAATGGGTACCATTCCGTACAGGTAGAGAATGACCTTGATAAGCATTCACCTTAGGTAGGACCTCTGGTGCTAAATGGCAGGCAACCATATCCTGTTGAAAATTAGCAAATGGAGGTACACAGGATCAAGCCTGGAGTTCAGACATTCACCTTGCTGAGGTACCAGACACCAGCAACAACACTTTCTGTGCTGAAAACATGGAAGCTCCTGCTAGAGGTTTGAATGGTGGTTTAGTCAGAGCCTGTAAGGCCAGAGGTAGGTCACATATGGATTTCAACACTCGGCTCGAATTTAATTGCTGCTTGCATGAATCAAAGCACCAGAAGTTCCAATGCTCAATGGGTACCCATCCATGTGGAAGGTGCCAATCTGTGCTCCTGTAGAGTGTTATAGTTCAGACCATATTAAGGCATGATTGATGAGTAATTCCAACTTCTATTCTTGAGACCAACAGACAAATGCATACCAAGTTTGTAATCTGTAAAGTATTTATAGTACTGTAAGAGGATCTTAATGACAGTCTCAGGGATGCCTATATATTTAGAGACACAAGCCTCAACACCAGAGCTTAAGGATCTTGGTGTGTCAAGGGACCTTGTAATAATAGGCCTGGACATACTGGAATTTCCCTTGGAGAATATTAGATGGAAATATTGTTCCTTTCCTTATCCACAGACCTTGTGTAACATGGTCCAGACAATGTGTATCCAATCCTTGAAAACTGGAATCCGTGCTTATAATTGCCCAATGAAGTTCTGTTCATAGGAAACCCAGAAACATATTCTCTCTTTCAGCTACCAGGTAAGGTGTAACTCCACTGATGGTGACATCATCAGTTGCTGGCTCCAATTCACCTTTCTCTTGTTGAACTGAGATAGGAAGGACCTTTGAGGAATCCGGAGATGCCCATTAAGCCCATCTGACAAGTCTGATGGTGGAAGCCAGGATTCCTAGTAGTTTCATCTACTTTCTTGCTGTTACCAAGTGGAAATTAAGAAACTGGGAGAGAAAACTTCCACCATATGTGGAACTGTTCCTGAGATAGGGGAAAGTAGAGTATAGAATACTCCACCCAGAAACGTCATCCTCTGAGCTTGCGTGAGACGGCTATTGTTGGTATTCATCAAGCAGCCAAACCTCAGGCGTTCTGAAAGAACTCTATCCTTCTGTGCGCCTGCCTTCTGTGGGTCTGAGTCTACAGCAGTTGATCATCCAGATAATGGAACCAGGTGGTGTTCTGGCCCTTCTTAGGTCCAGTATAGACTTCCATGTGCCTTTACTTTTAGCATCAGAAGAGAGGCGAACATTGTCCCAGGAACTGCTCTTGTTAAGGGACCTAAGAAATCACATCTTCGTCCAGAAGGTTTCATACATATTTCTTTGATTCATCTGTCTGAATTTTCTTGTTGAAATAGAGACTCTCAAAATACAAATACCTTGCAACCCTCAGCTGCCTTTTAATGGATTCATGAAAAGCTTTCCCAAACAGCAGCTCCCCTTCAAATAGAAGGGCAGAATTGGAGGATGAGTCATCATCCCAGAAGCAGAACCATAATGCTTTCCTAACTGCTATAGATAAAGCAAGTTGTTCAAGAGAATATCCTAGTTACATATAAGGAAGCTTCTGTGAAGAAGTCACTTGCAACCTGAAGACTACAGACTGCATCTTCAATCTTGGCTTTTAATATCTATCCACAGTAGCATTTAGATCTTTAGACACTCTTTTCATGGTTCTAAAAACAGCAGTGAAATCTACAGCTGGATGACAACCTGCATCAGCAGGTGTCTAAATTTGGACAGGTCTGCGTCCACTTTTGATCCATAGGTTTGCGTAAAAAAACCCCAAAAACAAGCCATAACATCGTCCCACCTGTGATGTGGCTGCAACAGTATAGGTGATGCTGAAGCAGCTACCTTATGGAGACAGTCAGAGCATAACTGCTTTCTCATTAGAACCAAAACATGGTGTAGATTTAGTGCTTTCCTATGGCGATTTCGGCGATGCTGGAAGTCCTCACATAGCGTGAGGACGTCAAGCATCGCTTAAAACACTATACGTGCTCTATGAACACGGAAGTCCCTCTAGTGGCTGTCTAGTAGACAGCCACTAGAGGGGGACTTAAACCTGCAAGGTAATTATTGCAGTTTATAAAAACTGCAATAATTACACTTGCAGGGTTAAGGGTAGTGGTAGTTGGCACTCAGACCACTCCAATGGGCAGAAGTCGTCTGGGTGCCTGGAGTATCCCTTTAATCATTATACAATCATAATTTGTAAACAAAACAGTGAGGTGAAAAAAGTGTGAAATCCCTTAAGAATTAATAATCAATTTAGAAAGCGAGGGTCTTTGCACTCATATTAGAAGTGATTCAGCTATTTGCGGTTTATTACTTTATTCCAGTAGTCTCTGTATCTGTGGGGAATTTGTTTACACCTGCTTTGATTGTCTTCACACTGTTTAATAGTGATGTGGCGAACATAAAATTTTCCGTTCGCGAACGGCGAACGCAAACTTCGTCAAATGTTCGCGAACGGGCGAACCGGGCGAACCGCCATAGATTTCAATAGGCAGGTGAATTTTAAAACCCACAGGAACTCTTTCTGGCCACAATAGTGATGGAAAAGTTGTTTCAAGGGGACTAACACCTGGACTGTGGCATGCCGGAGGGGGATCCATGGCAAAACTCCCATGGAAAATTACATAGTTGATGCAGAGTCTGGTTTTAATCCATAAAGGGCATAAATCACCTAACATTCCTAAATTGTTTGGAATAACGTGCTTTAAAACATTAGGTATGATGTTGTATCGATCAGGTAGTGTAAGGGTTACGCCCGCTTCACAGTGACAGATCAAACTCCCCGTTTAACGCACCGCAAACAACCGCAAACAGTCCATTTGCACAACCGCAAACTCCCCATTTGCACAAGGTTGGATACCGATCGATGGTTCGATATTCTGAGCCCTCTCTGATTTACTGTACACGACTATTCGATATTCCCACAAATTTTATATAGCATTTTATGTTTGTTTGAGACCACCTTAAAAATATTGGATATCGCTAAAAATCATGATCACTATATACTTTCTCTACAAACCTCTAAAACGAACCAAACTACTCATCCATCCGCTATACCACTTTTTCTTTAATACCTTTTCACCCTCTTTGCATGAACCCGATTTACATATATTACTAATATGTTTCTGAACATATATATTATATTATTCACTCACTCACTCACTCTCTGGGCCGGCCTAAGACATCATGCTGCCTAGGTCCAACGATAAATGACTATGGGGATAATGTATAATAAACACAGGTTACTGGCTATGGGAGGATAATGTATAATAAACACAGGTTACTGGCTATGGGAGGATAATGTATAATAAACACAGGTTACTGGCTATGGGAGGATAATGTATAATAAACACAGGTTACTGGCTATGGGGGGATAATGTATAATAAACACAGGTTACTGGCTATGGGAGGGATAATGTATAATAAACACAGGTTACTGGATATGGGAGGATAATGTATAATAAACACAGGTTACTGGCTATGGGAGGGATAATGTATAATAAACACAGGTTACTGGCTATGGGAGGGATAATGTATAATAAACACAGGTTACTGGCTATGGGGGGGATAATGTATAATAAACACAGGTTACTGGCTATGGGGGGGATAATGTATAATAAACACAGGTTACTGGCTATGGAGGGATAATGTATAATAAACACAGGTTACTGGCTATGGGGGGATAATGTATAATAAACACAGGTTACTGGCTATGGGGAGGATAATGTATAATAAACACAGGTTACTGGTTGTGGGGGATAATGTATAATAAACACAGGTTACTAGTTGTGGGGGGCATAATGTATAATAAACACAGGTTACTGGCTATGGGAGGATAATGTATAATAAACACAGGTTACTGGCTATGGGAGGATAATGTATAATAAACACAGGTTACTGGCTATGGGAGGATAATGTATAATAAACACAGGTTACTGGCTATGGGAGGATAATGTATAATAAACACAGGTTACTGGCTATGGGGGGGGATAATGTATAATAAACACAGGTTACTGGCTATGGAGGATAATGTATAATAAACACAGGTTACTGGCTATGGGGGGGATAATGTATAATAAACACAGGTTACTGGCTATGGAGGATAATGTATAATAAACACAGGTTACTGGCTATGGGGGGTAATGTATGATAAACACAGGTTACTGGCTTGGGGGATAATGTATAATATACACAGGTTACTGGCTATGGGGGGATAATGTATAATAAACACAGGTTACTGGCAATGGGGGGATAATGTATAATAAACACAGGTTACTGGCTATGGGGGGATAATGTGTAATAAACACAGATTACTGGCTATGGGGGGATAATGTGTAATAAACACAGGTTACTGGCTATGGAGGATAATGTTTAATAAACAAAAAAAAAGAATGCAGCTTTAGAATTAATCTAAATTGTATGCTGTCTAGGAGGTGGGAGGGTCTGCTGCTGATTGGCTGGAATGTGTCTGCTGACTGTGAGGTACAGGGTCAAAGTTTACTCAATGATGACGAATATGGGGCTTACCTGAACATCGCATATGTTCGCCATCCGCCAGCGAACCGTTCGGGACATCACTACTGCTTAACCATTTCCGCATTCTATTTATATTTGGGCATCTAGATTTTTAGGCTGATTGGCTTAGCCCCAGAGAGCGGTAGCCAGGCAGTGCCTTAACTACCTCCTAGTCAGAAAACCCGGACGTCCCGCCCCCGTCAACAGTTAGGGTCTCATTCAATAAACCTTTTATTGTAGCCAGCCTAAGGCACACCTGTGCAATAATCATGCTGTCTAATCAGCATCTTGATATGCCACACCTGTGAGGTGGATGGATTATCTCAGCAAAGGAGAAGTGCTCACTAACACAGATTTCGACAGATTTGTGAACAATATTTGGGAGAAATAGACCTTTTGTGTACATAGGCAAAAACAAAAGTGTTGCGTTTATAATTTTGTTCAGTGTATATACATATATATGAAACCAAGAGGGCTGCACTCACCTGAACATGCATACATTATAGGGTGCTGCTGGGGCCAAAATACACAAAATACAGCGCACTCGCTTATTCACTAAACAATGATTTCAAATCTTAGAGATTGTAATAGTTTAATTCAAAAACATTTCACCTTGGCAAAAAATAATGAGGGTTTAGTTACATTATTTGATCATATATTGCATAAGCCTGCCACTATATATCGTCCCATACTCCACCTCATTTCTAAAGTGCTGTGCTCTTGGGCAGATCACATCGTTCATCTTTTATTCATTTAACTTTTTCTTTATGCACGCCTTATATGCAGGAACAACGTTGTCTTAATGATTTTTTTGTCATGATTGAACCTCAATAAAATAATTTAAACAAAAAGAAAATCTTACTAGTCACTTCTCTATAAATTACATTTTATCATTCTTTCACCCCAGTAACCGCTACTGAAGCACTTACTGAGGTAAGTGTAGAGCAGATATAAGCAAAAAAACAGCCAGAGCTTATATGGGCTCCACCATGCAAGTTCAATTTGTGCATAACCCTCAATGGGCTAACCTGCTCACGTGTTTTTCCAGCAATTTTGTTTTGTTTTTGCGATTCAGTTTTTTATTTTATTTTAAAAGTTGCAACAGTACTTGTGTTTTTTTTACCGGACTTTTGTGGGTCTGAAGAAGAGATGTTTTAAGAAGAAAGGAGAAGTCTGATGTTTTGAGTGAGTGGTTTCACCCAGGTTATTCAAATTAGACACTCTCCTGCCACTCCTGGGTGGGGGCGGAGGTGGAAATTAAGTAGTTAATTATGGTCTGTTATTTAGTTAATTGTTCCCACTGTAAGAGCAAGAGAAATGGATAGCTGTGTGAGTAGTTTATCACTCTCAATCATTTCATTTGAAGTCTCCACCCATTACCGACAGGTGGGGACACAGGGGGACCTGTGCCAGGTATCCTCGGTATGTTATTATAAACTGAGCAATAGCTGCCCTGTCTCTTGTTTAATATTACAGCAAGCAGCCACTGGATGCTCGCTGTTTAGCAGTTATGGTCCTACCAACAGAATAGTTAGTGGGTGTTGTAAAACCTCCCTTGTAATAAAGTGGGCTTTCTGATTGACAGCCACTAGAGGCAGTCTTGGTCCTGCAATTTAATCATTGCAGTTTCTCTAAAATTGCAATAATTTACTTGTAGGACTAAGGGACACTGCACCAAGACCACTTCAATGAGATGAAGTGGTCTGCATGCCTATAGTACCCCTTTAAAGTTCTTAAGCTATAATTCAGATGTTCTCAACCAAATATATAGAGGCTAGACCATGGGTCCTCAAACTCTGGCCCCCCAGACGTTGCTGAACTACAACTCCCATGATTCTCTGGCTATCTATGTCATTCAAAGAATCATGGGAGTTGTAGTTCAGCAACATCTGGGGGGCCGGAGTTTGAGGACCCATGGGCTAGACTGAGAGCAGTTGGAACATAATGAAAGACAAGTCCAGTAAATTAGAAATGATGAATGACGAAAGAAACCTCCAGTTGCCTGATCAGATTATTTGTCTACATTAGAAGTTTATTAATTGTTACGTATACTTGTTTGCTGTTCCACTGTACATTGAACTTTATATTATTTTACAGTTCTTATCTAAAAAGTTAGAATGCTTACTTTCTCTACAGCTGTGTCCATAAACATCATATGATAAAAATGACTTATGGGAGCAACTTATACTATAGATACTAAGCAACAAGTGTGTGCCCTGCAGAGAGATTGATAGTTAATTCTGGGATGTAGGATGGTAGAAAAAGAATAAAACACATAAATGCATTAGAGTACAGATATTTCAACAAATGCAGAAAGTCTAAATTACTCTACAATTAGATGATAATTGAGCTTAACTTACGTTAATGTATGGCTTCCGAAGAACCAAAAAGAATTTCAAAACAAAACAAAAAGAAACACGGAAACAAGAGATGAATTGTGCTTTCCACTTACAATGCAGGATATTAACCCCCTGGTGACCAGACCATTTTTCTATTTTCTTACCGTTAAGGACCAGGGCTGCTTTTACATTTCTGCGGTGTTTGTGTTTAGCTGTAATTGTCCTCTTCCTCATTTACTGTACCCACACATATTATATACCATTTTCTCACCATTAAATGATCTTTCGAAAGATACCATTATTCTCATCATACATATAATTTACTATAAATAAAAAAGTGTTTGGAAACACTAATATTTGTGTTCAGCGAAGTCTACCGAGTAAAACAGTACCCCCCATGTACAGGTTTTAGGGTGTCATGGAAAGTTGCAGGGTTAAATACAGTGCTAGCAAAATAAATTCTCTGGACTTGCGGCCTGGGTTGTCAGGCAGGTCCCTCAAAATGCAATCAATCAAATTACTTAAGTATGTAAAAATATTACATAAATATGGACGTAGAATTTAAATATATATATATATATATATATATATATACAAATTTATATATTTAAAGTCTACGTGTATATTTACTAAATTATTTATGTAATTATGTATATGGATATGTATATATACATACATATATATATATATATATATATATATATATATATATATATATATATATATATATAAATCCACCAAGTAAGGTTGCTCTCCGGATTTAAAACAAAAATTTAAAAATGACGACCAACGTTTCGGTCCCCGCTCGGGACCTTCTTCAGGGTCAAAAATACAACAGGACACTAAAACATTATAAACACAATGACAATATATACCCTAATAATCAATAAGGAAACTCACCCAGGTGCTGCACTGTCCCTTCCTGCCGATGCCAAGAGTACTTCTTGGTATGCGCGCGCATCACTATACGTGCTCTGCCCCCAATTGTGCGTATTAACGTGCAAGGCAGACGGAAGACCGGTCACCTAGGCAACCTCATACACAATTTCACCTCGCGTGACAAATGAGTTATGGGCTAAAGACAGAATAAAGTGACAGGCATGCAAAAGACATTAGGAGGTTATACATTCTAAGTATAACCTATACAAATCGAAATATAGAAAATGATACTGTGAATAACTATATAGACTTAAAACTAAACTTTAGTGATTCTGATCACCAAGACCAGGTATAAAATATAGTACATATATATATATATATATATATATATATATATATATATATATATATATATATATATAAAGTGCTTATTAGAACATAGAGGGTGCCAACTATCTTAAAATGGTAAAGTGCAAAAAAATTTATAATAATAACAATAAAGTATAAGATACTATCCATGTAAAGTGCATATTCATTTATAGACAATACGCAAAGTGAAAGATGCTATAAAGTGATGACGTGAAAAAATGTAAAGTGCATGCTCATTTATAGACTATACACATATTACACTTAAACAATATATACATAGCACATACCCCTATTTCTATTCCACTAAAAAATGTATATTTACATACAAATTAAAAACATACAGATTAGCTGATAACCTCTATATAAAGGAATGATATGTGACGTTCTCATTTAATCCCTTGGGAGACACTGTATTCAATTGATATATCCAAAAAACCTCTCTTTGGAGCAACATTCTTCCTCTATCACCCCCTCTGCGGGGGAGAGGAATGTGGTCTATACCCACAAACTTTAAAGATGACAACGGATGTTTCTTATCAAGAAAATGTTGGGCAACAGGCTTGTCAGACAATCCATCCCTGTACGCTAGTCTAATACTCGAACGGTGGCCCCTAATTCTTTCCCTCAATTGCGTCTCCATTTTACCCACATAATGGAGTCCACACGGGCATGTCAACTTATAAACTATGTAGGGGGTTTTGCAGGTGATGTTTTATATTATATATTTTATTAGTGTGTGGATGATTGAACTTCTTTGCCGCAATCATATGTCCACATGTCACACACCTCAAGCACCGTACGCTCCCTCGTATGTTGTGTTTAACCGTCCCAGAGTAGCTCTCCACAGGGTCTGTGTGTACCAACATGTCTTTCAAATTTGTATTCCTCTTATAACAAATTAGAGGACTCTCCTTGAAGATTTTTGGCAACGTGTCATCTGCAGTAATCATCTTCCAATTGTCTTTAACAATAGCAGCCACCTGGTTAGACGCGTTATGGAATGTCATGGGGAATACTATTTTCTGTATAGAATCTATCTTTGGGCGCACTGGAGCTATTCTGGCTTTCGGCAGTGCATCTTCAAAGACTTGTAATTTGTAGCCCCTCTCCAAAAACATAATTTTCAATTGCATTTCAGCCGTGTTTGCGTCAGAGTTGTTGCGAATCACTCTCTGAAACTGTGCCTTCGGAATCGACTTTTTCAAAGAATGGGGATGTGCACTACTAGCATGTAACAAGGTATTTTGGTCTGTTGGCTTTGTAAATAAAGTGTATTGGACTCTATCCATCCCATAGGAAAGTTCCAGATCCAAATATTGGACACTATCCTTGCTGATGTTTGCTGTGAATTTAATGGGTGACGTGAGGAGATTAAGCTCATTAACCATGGTGTCTGCCTGCATGCGAAAGCCACGCCAGATGATCAAAAGATCATCTATATAGCGATAATAGCCAATTATATGCTCTTGGTACAGAGTCAAGATATGGGCTGTTTCATAAATGTACATGTATGCATTCGCATACATAAGGGCCATCGCGGACCCCATAGATGTTCCGGCCACTTGTAAAAACCACTGATTTTCAAATCTAAAGTGGTTATTATGTAGAATAAGAGACAAGAGTTCCAATACATACTCAACAGGTGGTCCCTGATAAATAGGGGATCCACACAGCACTTATCGCATTGCCTCAACACCTCCTGAATGAGGAATGACTGTATATGAATTTTAAACGTCCATAGTAATGGATTTTGGACGTTAAAAAACTTCAAAGATTTGATTATATGTAGAAGCGTCTGCGTGTCTTTAATACATGTATGTAATTGCTCCACAGGTCCCTTAAAAATAAAGTCCAGCCATTGTGCTATAGGCTCCAGAATACCATTGATGGCAGAAACAATAGGGCGGCCCGCAGGTTTAGTTACACTTTTATGGATCTTCGGTATACTATAAATGATAGGAGTGCAGGGATATTGCTTATTTAAAAAGTTGTACAAATCAAGGCTGATATAACCAGCTCTGAGGCCCATCTCTAATACATCCACAATCTTCCTTTGAATATCCAGAGTGGGATCACTTGGTAAAGGACAATATGTATTTCTGTCCTGAAGTTGATGCTTGAGGTCCTCAGAATAGTCAACATAATTCATAAGGACAATTCCTCCTCCTTTATCCGCCGAGCGGATAACAATAGTATGATCCTCAGCTAGAGTCTTAAGCACTTGTCGTTCTCTTTTAGTAATATTGTGTGGCTTATCTCGTATCTTAGAAAAAACATCCTGTGACATCTTTGAGGTAGTTGTTAAAAAAAGTCTTAATTGAAGGTTTATTCGTCTGTGGACCAAACATGGATTTCACTCTAAATTTCTCTAATCCAGTGTAAATATGCTGGGTTTTCTCTTTGTGCATTGCATGGAAAAATTATTTTAGCCTAATTATTTAGCCTAGTTTCTTCCTAATTGAAATAATTCTGTACTCCACTTGAACGAATTTGCAAAACTAGTGGGAACGTATGATAGCCCTTTGCTGAGGATATTCATTTCTGCTTCACTAAGTTGTCTATGAGAGAGATTGAAAATGGGGGTTATTTATGATGAGGGGCTCTGCCCCTTGGCACCACTTTGGCCCTTGCGCCCCCTCCTGTTTCTGTATTGTTCTCGCCTCTGACCTTGCTCCTTGTTACGGAACCTAGACAGAAATGAATATCCTCAGCAAAGGGCTATCATACGTTCCCACTAGTTTTGCAAATTCGTTCAAGTGGAGTACAGAAGTATTTCAATTAGGAAGAAACATGAGGCTAAAAGATTTTTTTCTTAATATTTCATATTATTTTGATTTATTTATATATACATATATAATTTAATTTAAAATATATATATATATATATGTATATATAAATATCAAAATACAGATAGAATAACATTTCATATATATATATATATTTAAATTTAAATAATTTTTACATTTTTAAAATGTATTTTTAATTATTATGTATTTTTATAGTAATATATATATATATACGATAGATATAGTTATTATATATATGTGTGTATGTGTAATTTTAATCTAAGTGTATTTTTATATTAATATATGTATATATGTATATATAAAAAAATACACTTAGTATGATGTTATATATAACATATATATGTACATATAACATAGATATAATATATGTATATATATCTCATATATATATATATATACACACACACCCATATATATATATATATATATATATATATATATATATATATATATATATATATATATATATTACTTATTTTTTTTATTACATTTTTTTTTAATTTTACAGATGCAGGGAGACTGCCTGTCAGTTTAGGCAGTCCCCCTGCAGGAAGCACTATGGATGCATATTGCGCCAAGGGACCGCTCTTTCAGAGCGATCACATGGCCTAATTTGTAGAGGTGGGACTGTCTGGGCTGTCAGACAGTCCCCCCAGACCAGGAGGAACACTGATCGCTGGCGGGGAATGGCGGCGATCGGGTAAGTACTAAGGACTATGAGGACGTACTAGGTACGTCCGCGTCCTTAAGGACCGTTTTTGTCGGAAGTACTTAGTACTTCCTCAATCGGGAAGCGGTTAAAGTAGCATGTGTAGCAGGCTGGCCGGGTCTTGGGTCATAAACCACAGAAACAGTGCTTTTATCCAATAGGAGTGAATTTTATTTAGTAAGCTGGCTTTACTTTAGCTACAACAAAACATTGTACAGAAATAAAATCCCGCCCCACTGTAGAGCCTAACTAACATAGAGTACTCTTGACTGCTGACCCTCTACTCCTCCTGCCGTTACCCTTCCCTCACGATAAATCACAGACAACCACATGTTGTGGGTAAGGGCAATGGCCACAGCTTTTTTTTTAACATACCAGCATAACTTAATAGGAGCTGTCAGGTGCTGGTATTACACAGCAGACAGCTACCAATCAATTCCAACTTCCCGAGCCTCTTCAGCCTGAAGTCCGTCCTCAACCAGACAAGGCTGCGACTCCCCAAGCCCAATGTTCTCTGTTCCAATTGCTGGAGAAGGAAAAACTGCAGCTGTGACAAAATAAACAGAAAGAAACAAACACAGAAACAACAACAACACGTTCACCAATCACATATCCCATCCCACACCTACCCAGGGAGGGCAGCGGGAAACAACATTGCCAGGTTCCCTTAGCGTGCTCTCCAGTGTTCAGTGTTCCCGGTCCAGATGCATCCCCGACATTGTATCTTTTTTGTCACCATGCCAACCTCTCTGGGCAGCAGTCATGCTCCCCCTCCTTATTTATTCCAGGGGTTGGTCTTTCTATGCTACTAAGCAGCTAAGCGGACCCAAGTAGTTTAACAAACAACAAAATAAAAGGCTCTCAAAATACCTTTTCTGGCTATACAGGTTTCGCAGTCTATTTGCCTCTCACAGTCTCCACACCAGCTCTTCAGAAGAGAGACTGATTCCCATCTGCATAGGGTTTATGTAGCTTCCTAACTGGTGTTCTAGAGCAGTCTCATTTTTAACCCCTTCTAGTCAGGGTACACTGAAAGTGCAATTCTGGGACTAATATAGCGATGTTCCCTCGCACTGCCACACAAGGTAGAAGGTCTCAAACTGTGAGGTATAACGTGTCACAAGCCAAACTACTACCTGCTAGGTACCATTTAAAAATGTTAATCCATTCCTGGTAAAATAAAACTGTGGCTCAGGGACGCAATCTTCGCCATTGTTACGTAGTTACACAGTAAATAAAGAATACTTTATACCAAAATAAAGAATGTAAAACAAAATAAAAAATAAATTCCATCAAGTTCAACCTTCAAACCCATTTTTTAATGCTGTTGAGCTATAAAAAGAAAAGAAAAATTGTAGCCATTTCCAGTTATGCCACAAAAAAAAGGGGGGAAAAATCCTTCTTAAATGTATTTTTTTGTCAAACTTTGTTTTATTGAAATAACAGCACTAAACCTACAAAAGGACATATATCCAGAATGTATCAACATAGAGCACAAAGGAGATATACAGTACAATCTGTACATGATTCTGGGTGAGTTTTTTTTTTTTGTTTTTTTAATTATAGAAGTAATCACTTAACCAACAACTGAACTACTAGTAGATTGGATATATTTACATAGCTCAAACATTCGCTCATTTTAGAAATTAATTTTAGAAATACCTTCATTTTAGAAATATATTGTTTAACTGTATTTACGGTAGATGGGGATTATGATCAAATGCAAACATTATATTTACATTCTGTTGCCGTTTCCAGTAAGCAATTACCAATATCTATAAGCAGGTTTACTTTCTGTAAAAAAATAAATATTTTCGCTTGTATACTGACATATCAGGCCTCGTGTGAAATATTGCATGATAAAGGACTAAATCTTTTAATGATAATGTCTTGAGCTTTTAATTCCTCAAAAATGTTTATAAAGAATGAAAGAAAAAATTAAAGTCGAAAATTGTGTAAATGTTCATAATTGTATTTTATGTTTGTCTGAACATTAAGCTATACTATAAATTAGCAGTTTTATTATATGTTTATGTGCTAACTATACATCCCACGTTTCAAATAAATGTTATGATAACGATAATATTTTTTCAAACTAAAAGTGTTTGGTAGTGACATAGTCAATGGAAAAGAGCATGTTGTTTTAATTTATTTAGTGTTATTTAAGAAATTCCAGAAACTTTGAAGCCAATTAGAAAAAAAAATCTTAGTGGGATGAAAATGCATGCACACATTATAATATTGTAACATATATGGAGCAACCGCATTTAAATGAAATACTCACAGATTTCAGAGCCTTAGAATGCTCACCTCTGCGGTATATTTGCTTGTGTGCATTTTAGGTTGGCAAAACTCACAAACAGTAAATACAGGAATCTCAAGTAGGAATAAAAAGTATATGTATTTTAAATATATAAAAATAAATGATGTGTTCCACCTGTGCCGTAAGGCTTTCTTAGTCGGTATTACACCCATTGCTGGTGTGAATTGGCATGGCTAGAACGAAGTGTGTAATCTCTGCTTTAGGCATACCTCCAGTTGGGGCTGATTGTGGGCTATTTCATTTGCATTAGTTTGCCACTTATATTATACCATGTATATATTTTTTTATTCCATATATGTGCTCAGATTAAATGAGAAAATAACAACTTTCTTGGTTCTCCACCGATAAATCTGTAGGGGGTGGGGTTAGAGTTTACCTCTTAAAGCACCAGAGGCACTTTACGCCTTGCGCCAGGATTAAATTGGGCTTAGTAAATGTGAGTTAATACGGTGATATGAGTGATATCCACTTCCCAGTATGATTTTAAATATACTACACTATAATTTCTTAATTTTTTTTTGTCTGTCTTGCCATAGTTTTGCCTTCATGTAGAACAGTTAGAAATGTATATATAACTATATACATCCACTATTATTTATTTATGGTGTTTTATTAAAAGGTTAACACAAGTGTGTTGTAAGCTGCTGTTTGTACTCATTGGGTTCACCTGAGAGCACCCTTCGTCACACTTCTGTATTTGATTTTGTTATACAGAATTGGCAGTTCATAAGAATGTAACATATTGTTGGAGGTTTCTGGAGAATTCCTGTAGAAATCAGGCAG
Organism: Pelobates fuscus; assembly: GCF_036172605.1. Classification (NCBI taxonomy): domain Eukaryota; kingdom Metazoa; phylum Chordata; class Amphibia; order Anura; family Pelobatidae; genus Pelobates; species Pelobates fuscus. The sequence goes on from NC_086327.1 coordinate 99,351,640, forward strand.
GGGTGTAGCTAGGAAGCTCTGACATTTATGTTGGCGTTGTGGCTCCTTATTGATTTTTTTTACTGCATGTCAGATAATTGGAAGGAGACCTTGGAAGAAGATTTGCACCCAAATTTCTACTGGAGTACTTTGTACTGTGTTCTCACAGATGTCTAGTTAGACATGGTGTGAATTGCAAGTAGGCATTTATTAAGCAGACCTCTTTTGTAATAATGCTTCCAGAGTAATGAATCATTTCTATATACACTTATCACTGATATTATTATTTAATCCACATAAGAGCATTGCCAACTTTGCAGGGTAAGAGCATTGGATTAACCCATTCCCAGCATTCTCTTTTCAAAGTTTCCCAACTAATGTGGAAGTTCACTCCAACATTAGTCTAATTGTAGGCTAAAGGACAAGCTCTGAATTTTATGAGAACTAAAATTTTTCACTAAAACAGAGAGGAATAAAGACTCTTTGTACCGTATCCACAACATTGAACTGTAGTGGTCATAGTGTTTAAAATAACCCCTTAAAAGAGTTTACCGTATCCACAACATTGAACTGTAGTGGTCATAGTGTTTAAAATAACCCCTTAAAAGAGTTTAATTTAGTAGATTTCACTCAAATACTTCAAAAGTTATCAAAAGAACATATAAAAAAAAACTTGCATACAACCTACACATTTATCCCTTGATCCCTTTTCGATTCAAAAAAGTTGGTCCAACTGTGAAATAGACTTCCCTAAAGAACTATATTGTTGGAAAACAGCAGATAGCAAGTGAGCTAGTCTATTAGTCCAGCCAAAATACATCCTGCCCAATCCTCTTACACCCCCACCTAGGTTATGCACCTATTGTGTAGAAACATAGAACCATTCGTACCATCTAGTCTGCCCAATTTTCTAAATACTTATATATAATTAGTCCCTGGTCTTATCTTATAGCTAGGATAGCCTTATGCCTTTCCCATGTATGCTTGAACACTTCAGCTGGAAGGCTATTCCATGCATCCACTACCCTCTCAGTAAAGTAATACTTCCTTATATTATTTTTAAACCTTTGCCCCTCTAATTTAAGACTATGTTCTCTTGTTGTGGTAGTTTTTCTACCTTCTCCTTTACTGTGTTGATTCCCTTTGTGTATTTAAATGTTTCTATCAAATCCCCTGTCTCGTCTTTCCATTAAGCTATACATGTTAAGATCCTTTAACCTTTCCTTATAAGTTTTATCCTGCAATCCATGAACCAGTTTAGTAGCCCTTCTCTGAACGCTCTCTAAAATATCAATATCCTTCTGGAGATATACAGTCTCCAGTACTAAGTATAATACTCCAAGTGAGGTCTCACCAGTGTTCTGTACAATGGCATGAGCACTTCCCTCTTTCTACTGCTAATACCTCTCCCTATACAACCAAGCATTCTGCTAGCATTTCCTGCTGCTCTATTACATTGTCTGCCTACCTTTAAGTCATCAGAAATAATCACCCCTAAATTCCTTTACTCAGTTGTTGAGGTTTGGACTCTATCAAATATTCTGTACTCTGCCCTTGGGTTTTTACGTCCAAGATCCATTATCTTGCATTTATCCACATTAAATGTCAGGTGCCACAACTCTGACCATTTTTCTAGTTTACCTAAATCACTGAAGTAAGGCTTACTGGCCTATAGTTGCCCGACTCCTCCCTACTACCTTTCTTGTGAATGGGCACAACATTCTCTAACTTAATCCTCCCGATTTTTGCCTTCCCTGTCTTTTCTATATAAAGAGTACCCTGGTATTGCTATGTCCCAGTCATTTTTCTCATTATACCATGTCTCAGTAACTGCGACTAAATCTACACTATCAATTGCCATTATTGCCACAAGTTCATGGATCTTATTCCCTAAACTGCAAGCATTTGTAGACATGACTCTAAGCTTATCATTCTAACCCCTTAAAGCGGCACTGTCATGCCGAACTTACCTTTCCTCAATCTCTTCCTCTTCTCCGCCTCTCTCAGGATCTGTTATTCTTTTCTTCCATTCTTCTTTAGTTTTCTTTAAAATCATAAGACAAAGTAGGGACTCTTTGTCTTATGGAGGATTCCTCCGCTTGACCAGCTCTGACCAGCGGAGGAGCAAAGTGTGCTTCATTTCCGCTGGTCAGAGCAATTTTCCCATGATCCCTAGCTTTTCTCCCTGTTCCCACAATGCTTCCTGTCAGTATTGCCGAAAGTCCTGTCACTTAGACAGAACGCCGGCAAAACTGTTGAATTGCATCCTAACAGAATGAGAAGAGTTTCTCCATTGGTGTTAGGATGCAATTCGGTACTTTGTTCGTATCGGAATTTCATTCTAATGAATGAAACTCCGATCCTATTCATTGCTGTGGCTGCATCTTGCAGCCGCTTAGTAGATAACTCCCTAATTCCCACGGTATCAGGGAGCTATCTACTAAAAGGCTGAAATACCTGAATTGGTCTTGAAGCCAAATGTACTAATACTAAGTAAAGATTACTTAGTATTAGTAAATAATATGCCCCTACTCGCTATACCGCGAGTAGGGGCATGTCTAGTAAGCAGTAAAAAAAAAACAAAAAAACACCTAATAACCCCCCCCCCTGCGCGGGGGTTAAAGATGGGGGGGACCTACTGTCCTCCCCCCTGGCCCCCACCCCTGCGCGGTGGGTGGGGGCCCTAATAAAATAATAAGGGGGGGACCTACTGTCCTCCCCCCCTGGCCCCCACCCCTGCGCTGTGGGTGGGGGCCCTAATAAAATAATAAGGGGGGGGACCTACTGTCCTCCCCCCTGGCCCCCACCCCTGCGCTGTGGGTGGGGGCCCTAATAAAATAATAAGGGGGGGGGACCTACTGTCCTCCCCCCCTGGCCCCCACCCCTGCGCTGTGGGTGGGGGCCCTAATAAAATAATAAGGGGGGGGACCTACTGTCCTCCCCCACTGGCCCCCACCCCTGCGCTGTGGGTGGGGGCCCTAATAAAATAATAAGGGGGGGGGACCTACTGTCCTCCCCCCCTGGCCCCTACCCCTGCGCTGTGGGTGGGGGCCCTAATAAAATAATAAGGGGGGGGGACCTACTGTCCTCCCTCCCTGGCCCCCACCCCTGCGCTGTGGGTGGGGGCCCTAATAAAATAATAAGGGGGGGGACCTACTGTCCCCCCCCCCTGGCCCCCACCCCTGTGCGGTGGGTGGGGGCCCTAGTAAAATAATACGGGGGGGGACCTACTGTCCTCCCCCCCTGGCCCCCACCCCTGCGCTGTGGGTGGGGGCCCTAATAAAATAATAAGGGGGGGGGGACCTACTGTCCTCCCCCCCTGGCCCCCACCCCTGCGCTGTGGGTGGGGGCCCTAATAAAATAATAAGGGGGGGGACCTACTGTCCTCCCCCCCTGGCCCCCACCCCTGCGCTGTGGGTGGGGGCCCTAATAAAATAATAAGGGGGGGGACCTACTGTCCTCCCCCCCTGGCCCCCACCCCTGCGCGGTGGGTGGGGGCCCTAGTAAAATAATAAGGGGGGGGACCTACTGTCCTCCCCCCCTGGCCCCCACCCCTGCGCGGTGGTTGGGGGCCCTAGTAAAATAATAAGGGGGGGGACCTACTGTCCTCCCCCCCTGGCCCCCACCCCTGCGCTATGGGTGGGGGCCCTAATAAAATAATAGGGGGGGGGACCTACTGTCCTCCCCCCTGGCCCCCACCCCTGCGCGGTGGGTGGGGGCCCTAATAAAATAATAAGGGGGGACCTACTGTCCTCCCCCCCTGGCCCCCACCCCTGCGCTGTGGGAGGGGGCCCTAATAAAATAATAAGGGGGGGGACCTACTGTCCTCCCCCCCTGGCCCCCACCCCTGAGCGGTGGGTGGGGGCCCTAAATGAACCCCCCCCCATCAAGGTGACTAGGGGTCCCAAGCCCCTAGTCACCCCCCCACCCAAAACATTCTATCCCCTACCTACTCCCCTCACCCTAAAAATAGTGAGGGGGGAATAAAATAACTAACCTGTAAAAAAAAAAATTAAACTTACCATTTGACATCTTCTTTTTTCTAAATTCTTCTTTCTTCAGCCCCCAAAAAAGCCAAATAAAAATCCATCATACCCGTCGCACTTTAAAAAAAAACAAAAAAAAAACGAGCGCAAAAAAAAATTAATCCATGTTCACCCATGGAGGGCACGCCGCGTACTGAGCTCCGCAGGGCGGATCAAGACTTATATAGCCTTGCCCCGCCCTGCGGTTAGGCTTAGAACACACTGATTGGTTGGTTTAAGCCAATCAGAGTGCTCTGTGTCATTTTACAAGCGTGGGAAAATTCCAAAGAACTTTCCCAAGCTTGTAAAATTACACAGAGCATTGTGATTGGATGGCTTGAAAACCATCCTATCACAGTGCTCTGTGTCATTTTACAAGCGTGGGAAAGTTATTTGGAATTTTCCCACGCTTGTAAAATGACACAGAGCACTCTGATTGGCTTAAACCAACCAATCAGTGTGTTCTAAGCCTAATTGCAGGGCGGGGCAAGGCTATATAAGCCTTGACCCGCCCTGCGGAGCTCAGTACGCGGCGTGCCCTCCATGGGTGAACATGGATTAATTTTTTTTTTGCGCTCGTTTTTTTTTTTTTAAAGTGCGACGGGTATGATGGATTTTTATTTGCCCTTTTTGGGGGCTGAAGAAAGAAGAATTTAGAAAAAAGAAGATGTCAAATGGTAAGTTTTTTTTTACAGGTTAGTTATTTTATTCCCCCCTCACTATTTTTAGGGTGAGGGGGGTAGGTAGGGGTTAGAATGTTTTGGGGTGGGGGGTGGGGGTGACTAGGGGCTTGGGACCCCTAGTCACCTTGATGGGGGGGGTTCATTTAGGGCCCCCACCCACCGCTCAGGGGTGGGGGCCAGGGGGGAGGACAGTAGGTCCCCCCCTTATTGTTTTATTAGGGCCCCCCACCCACCGCGCAGGGGTGGGGGCCAGGGGGGAGGACAGTAGGTCCCCCCTATCTTTATTTAGGGCCCCCACCCACCCCTCAGGGGTGGGGGCCAGGGGGGAGGACAGTAGGTCCCCCCCCTTATTATTTTATTAGGGCCCCCACCCACCGCGCAGGGGTGGGGGCCAGGGGGGAGGACAGTAGGTCCCCCCCTATCTTTATTTAGGGCCCCCACCCACCGCGCAGGGGTGGGGGCCAGGGGGGAGGACAGTAGGTCCCCCCCTATCTTTATTTAGGGCCCCCACCCAGCGCTCAGGGGTGGGGGCCAGGGGGGAGGACAGTAGGTCCCCCCCCCCTTATTATTTTATTAGGGCCCCCACCCACCGCGCAGGGGTGGGGGCCAGGGGGGAGGACAGTAGGTCCCCCCCCCCTATCTTTATTTAGGGCCCCCACCCACCGCGCAGGGGTGGGGGCCAGGGGGGAGGACAGTAGGTCCCCCCCTATCTTTATTTAGGGCCCCCACCCAGCGCTCAGGGGTGGGGGCCAGGGGGGAGGACAGTAGGTCCCCCCCCCTTATTATTTTATTAGGGCCCCCACCCACCGCGCAGGGGTGGGGGCCAGGGGGGAGGACAGTAGGTCCCCCCCCCCTATCTTTATTTAGGGCCCCCACCCAGCGCTCAGGGGTGGGGGCCAGGGGGGAGGACAGTAGGTCCCCCCCCCTTATTATTTTATTAGGGCCCCCACCCACCGCGCAGGGGTGGGGGCCAGGGGGGAGGACAGTAGGTCCCCCCCCTTATTGTTTTATTAGGGCCCCCCACCCACCGCGCAGAGGTGGGGGCCAGGGGGGAGGACAGTAGGTCCCCCCCTATCTTTATTTAGGGCCCCCACCCACCGCTCAGGGGTGGGGGCCAGGGGGGAGGACAGTAGGTCCCCCCCTTATTATTTTATTAGGGCCCCCACCCACCGCGCAGGGGTGGGGGCCAGGGGGGAGGACAGTAGGTCCCCCCCCCTTATTATTTTATTAGGGCCCCCACCCACCGCGCAGTGGTGGGGGCCGGGGGGAGAACAGTAGGTCCCCCCCCCTTATTATTTTATTACTTATTATTTTATTAGGGCCCCCACCAACCGCGCAGGGGTGGGGGCCGGGGGGGAGGACAGTAGGTCCCCCCACTTATTGTTTTATTAGGGCCCCACCCACCGCGCAGGGGTGGGGGCCGGGGGGGGAGGACAGTAGGTCCCCCCCCCTTATTGTTTTATTAGGGCCCCCACCCACCACGCAGGAGTGGGGGCCGGGGGGAGGACAGTAGGTCCCCCCCCTTATTGTTTTATTAGGGCCCCCACCCACCGCGCAGGGGTGGGGGCCGGGGGGGAGGACAGTAGGTCCCCCCCTTATTATTTTATTAGTGCCCCCACCCACTGCGCAGGGGTGGGGGCCAGGGGGGAGGACAGTAGGTCCCCCCCCCCTTATTACCATTTATGTTTTTACAGTGAGCAGCCACAGGCTGCTCACTGTTTAGTGGACATGCCCCTACTCGCGGTATAGCGAGTAGGGGCATTGGGGAGATTTTAATTTCCCTTGTGCTATTATGGGGGTCATATTGACCCCCATAGAGTGAGGGGGGGACCTGGGGGGCTTATTAAGTACAGCTCCCCACCGCTTCTGTCTTTACATATTACAAGGAGGGAGCTGCACGTCGGTTGCTCCCTCCTTGTAATAAACTGATCGAACAAACGAACACTGATACTCAGTGATACTCAGTGTTAGTTTGTTCGTCTGATTTTTTCTATTCATTCGTCTGTCTGATGAATGAATGAATAGATGAAATTCCCGTTCGCATGTCCAGGTGTTTCACTGGGCATGTGCGGGAATCTCACAGTCTGTCTAGTGTGGGTAGATGACGTGTCCTACAGGGACTTTACCTACCCACACAAAGATGGCGGCGCCCTGAATAAAGATCGGGGCAGAAGATACAGATTTAAAAATAGGTAATCTGGGGGGCTTAGGGGCATTTGGGGGTGACTAGGGGGTCAATTGGATGTAGTGGAGGCGGGAGGGGGGTTAAAAAAAAAACGGGATTCGGCATGACAGTGCCGCTTTAAGGACCAAACTTCTGGAATAAAAGGGAATCATGACATGTCAGGCATGTCATGTGTCCTTAAGGGGTTAAACACACTTGCTACAGGCACCTTCTATCCTTGTTTTGGGGGGCAATTGGATTGATGTTTTATCACCCTTTTGCTCCCCCCTCCTAGTTTAAAAACATCCTAGCAAAACCTCTGAACTGCTCACTGAGAACATTTGTTCCCATTTGAGAAAGATACAAACCATCTTTTTTGTACAGTTTAATTCCATTCCAAACAGAGCTACCATGAGGAATAAAGAGAAATATTTGCTCCCAACACCATTCAGTGGCTTTGCAGTGGCTTTGCAACAGTCCCAGCCGGAGTTTGTTTACCGGATAATTTACAAATCTCAGACTTCAAAAATACAATCTCTTGCCGCAATATAGAGAACTGTCTACAGAACATAGTATTACCTTTTGCTGTTGTTGCTAAGGGAATGCTATGTTCAAGAAGCCCCAGTTATGTTTGATGTGGGGTTGTGGATGACTAAGTCCTGAAAACTATACCGTAAACTGTAGTAGATTTCACATTTGAACACAATGTCTGCCGGCTCTTCTAGACACCCTTACGCATGTTCTTATCCATACAATTTGCTGAGCTGATACTCTACGTCATATACCTAGATCATATGACCACCCACTCAATCGATCATGATTATAATTAAAAATCAATTAATATCATAAATGATAAATAGAAGTAATTTCGTCATCTCAGACATTGCTACATGTTCCAAGACTGTAAATGGAGAAAAGGCCACATCTGACAATAAACTGTACGCAAATAAAGGCTTGCCATTTAGGTAGTATGCAGAACGCACACATCATGACCAAAGATACTAAAATGACATTAATAACTGTTGCTTTATTGCTTATGACTCACAACCTTTCTTTCTCTAGAAGCAATAACTAAGATAATGTATACATCTATGTAAAGACAGATAGTTTGTCAGTTTACTATCGATAAATCAGTGGTTATCAATCACTGCATCGTGACTCACTGATGTGCAAGTCACCTCAAAGTGTACCACAAACACATAAGAGGAGTTTTATAAAAGTATAAAAGACAGTTTTCCACCATTTCATGTAGATTTTTTTGCATTTTTTTCAGCACAATTGATTAAATCTCTCCTAATGGCATTAGTTCACCTAGTTCCATGCACGCCCTTTTTCCATATCTCCCCATTTCACTTATTCCATCCCCTCCCAATTTTATTACTCCATGCATTCATTCCCTCCATACTTCATGATCTTATTGGTTTTGTTACCTCTTCACTCCACCCATTCTTGCCCACTTTACATATGCCATTAAAGGAACTATATATATATATATAGCCTTTTAGGTGACCGTCCCTCTACCACTGTAACAAAGTCACTTGCCCACCCACACCCTGTTTCCCTTCTTCTATATTACTGTCCCCATCTATCATCTCTCTATTTGCCTTTAAGTTATGTGGATTTTAAAAACATGATCTAATTACCAAAATTACATGTATTGTACTTTACTTGTTGCAAACTTGGTGAGCCACATTGTTTTTAAGTGTATATTCCAGGGAGAAAGAGAGAGGTTTGCCTTTTCTTCTCCATTTTATTTATTTTTTTAAAGGGGTGCGGGGGAGAGAGAGTGTGGCTGTGCAAGCTAGGTAGTCTGATTGCCAGGATGTCTCTCTGCTGCACAGTGACTTTACTGCAGTGATTACATTTGTATACCAGCCATCACTTGCTACCAATTTGCGCTCTCTCTCTCTCTTCTTTAAGATTAAGTGGCCTGGGTGCTGTTGTGGTCCACTGTGCAATGTCAAACATTGTCAAACATTGCTGTTTAACCCCTTAAGGACACATGACATGTGTGACATGTCATGACTCCCTTTTATTCCAGAAGTTTGGTCCTTAAGGGGTTAAGAAAAAAGCACACAAATGTTTATTTTTAAAAACAGACGACATTCCGAACTGCTGAATGCCAGAAATTAATGCCCGAATGCAGAGAGTCCGAACCGAATGCCAATCGGCTGTTCCGGAGTGCCTATCTGAACCAAATGCCTTTGGTCCGAATTGACGAAGCAATCACCTTCAGCATCTCCAATTGGTGAACTTATGCAGATTGGCATGATACAAGGCCACTTACCAACCGCTGAATTGAACCACAGGCATGCTTATAAACTGTGTCAATATTGTGGACGTTATGACCATATGGTCAATGTAACGGGACCTCGCTTCTCGGTAAACCGGACGGGTTACCTCCCGTTAGTTCCCTTCCTTCAGCCAATCAGGAACTCTTGCATGGTTAGGGGACTTAGCTCTTTGCACTCCCAGGCATAGACGACACTTAGCACTGGAAGCTCTTAGTCCTTACCAGGACTTTTCCCCGTTGCATCCCATGCAAGCTGGAACAGCAGACACGGGGGTTAAATTTAACACGAAAAGCAAAGAATACACAGTTCAGCGTCTCTGTGTGTACACCTGTGCAAACTGCCCCAAAGATGACCAAAGGGGCAGTGACAGATGCCACACAGAGACTAATGTACCGGTATGAGAATCCAGATATCTCAAAGGGGGCTTAACCCCAAGTTTATGAAAAGACAACAAAAAGTGCAAAAATGTAGTCAGTCTCAATATATTCTTGAGACTAGCCACATATCTGGAAATATCTATAGCGATAGAGTGTAAATCTATAGTCCTGGCTTACAAAACTGTAATTGTAACTAGAGACCCATAAACAGGGAAAATAATAATAATCAAATAAAGTATATACAGGTGGTACTAGAATTCCATGCCAAGCAGAGGAGGTATAGGTAGGAATATAATTATGCCATATAGCATCATGTCACAACCCTAATTATCAGCTTTATTATAGTTCACTATAAGAGTATCAAATGTCCCAACCATAAATACCTCCTAAGAGATGTCAATTATTAATATAACAGAAGCTCAAGATAGAGCTAACTCAGATATAGAGGGAGATGGAAAATGATAATATAAAGTTGTATAAACAGTCAAAAAGCATGAGAAGGGGCCCTGACGAAGGTGCTTCTCTGTAGCACCGAAACGTACGTTGGGCGTTTTTCTTCTCATATTATGTATATGAGCACTGGGCACTGGTGGCTGTAGCACCATGTTTATCACTTAATTTAATTTATTTATTTATTTTTCTCTTTTTCTTTCCTTTACAGGGAGAGAGGCTTTTTGTAATTTAAACTACCAGTCTGCTTTTTGACTGTTTATACAACTTTATATTATCATTTTCCATCTCCCTCTATATCTGAGTTAGCTCTATCTTGAGCTTCTGTTATATTAATAATTGACATCTCTTAGGAGGTATTTATGGTTGGGACTTATCGCTATAGATATTTCCAGATATGTGGCTAGTCTCAAGAATATATTGAGACTGACTAAATTTTTGCACTTTTTGTTGTCTTAAATTTAACACACCTGCTCCCCATTCACACCTGAGACCTTGTAACACTAACGAGTCACATGGCACCGGGGAGGGAAAATGGCTAATTGGGCCCAATTTGGACATTTCCAAGGGGTGTACTCACTTTTGTTGCCACCGGTTTAGACATTAATGGCTGTGTGTTGAGTTATTTTGAGGGGACAGCAAATTTACAATGTTATACGGGCTGTACACTTACTACTTTACATTGTAACAGAGCGTCATTTCTTCAGTGTTGTCACATGAAAAGATATAATAAAATATTTACAAAAATGTGAGGAGTGTATTCACTTTTGTGAGATACTGTATATATACACACTGCTCAAAAAAATAAAGGGAACACAAAAATAACACATCCTAGATCTGAATGAATTAAATATTCTTCTGAAATACTTTGTTCTTTACATAGTTGAATGTGCTGACAACAAAATCACACAAAAATGTAAAAATGGAAATCAAAATCACACAAAAATTTAAAAATGGAAATCAAATTTTTCAACCCATGATTTGGAGTCACACTCAAAATTAAAGTGGAAAAACACACTACAGGCTGATCCAACTTTAATGTAATGTCCTTAAAACAAGTCAAAATGAGGCTCAGTCAGGGCTGGACTGGGTATTCAAAGCAGCCCTGGAAAAAAAACCTATGTCAGCCCCATAAGTCATTACGCCATATATTGTCGCATGTAATATGTAAGGCTATGTCTTGCCACCCCAGATGATTGAGTAATATATATATTTATATATATATTGCTTTTTCTAATATAAAATTTTGGTCCTTCCAGAGTAAAATGTTTAATTGTACAGTAAGCATACTCACATGCAGACACAGATAATCTCACTGACACACACACGCTCTCAGCTATAGAGGCAGGGCCAGTCGAGGGGAGACCAGCACAATGTTAAAAAAAAAAAAGTGAGTAAAAACACTATTTTTAAAAACACACACAGACACACACATACACCATGACACACACATGCACCACGACAGACACACACATATACCTTGACAGACATGCACATCATGACAGACACACCATGACACAGACCCTGACACAGACAGACACACACACACACACCATGACAGACACACACACCATGACAGACAGACACACACACACACACCATGTCAAAGACACACACACACACCATGTCAAAGACACACACACACCATGACACAGACACACACACACACACCATGACACAGACACACACCATGATACAGACACACCGTGACTCAGACACACACACCGTGACACAGACACTCACACAATGACACAGACACACACACAAACACCAAGACACACACACCATTCAACCGCCGGTCCCTTTGTTTATCTCTTTCTCCCCTGCAGCACTTTGTGTGTGTCTTTCTCCCCCCAGCCACTTTGTCTATTACTTTCTCCCTCCAGCCTCTTTGTCACTTCTCCCAGTCCGTATTGTGTCACTTTCTCCCTTTCAGCCCCTTTGGGTATCACTTTCTTCCCCCAACTTTGTGTGTCACTTTCTCCTCCTCCCTTTGTTTGTCACTTCTCCCAGTCCATTGTTGTTTGACTTTCTTCCTCCCAGGTCCATTTGTTTGTCACTTTCTCCCACAGTTCCTTTGTTTGTCTATTGCATCCTGTTGCATCCTATACCTGGTCTGAAATTATTCAGCTTGCTGGGAGTAGTGAGCAGCTTCCTGTCAGATTGGGTAGAGGATGAAGAAGATCCTCTATGGATTTTCTCAGGCTATGCTACATAGAGTGACTTGCAGTAGGGGGAGGGGATGGTCCAGTGACATGGTTGCATCACTTGTGCCACCCAAACAGGTGGAGCTATCAGGAAACGGGGTGGGTTCACCCAAACAATTGCCAAGTCAGCCTGGCATGAATGCTTGACAAACTGCCTGCCACTTATCCAGCTTAGCCCATTGATGGTGGACTATGCAGAGAGCACTGTTTCAATGCTCTCTACAGTGTCCTAGTGTGTTGATTGTATCACAAGCTCGTCTAATTATGCACTTACGCTACACTTTATGGGAACCATTCCCTGATGTCCCCAAAAGCAGGTATGTTGTGATGCATGCTGCTATATTATATGCTGGTGAGCACCTAGAATGAGGCAAAGGTGACCTTTCTGCAGAACAGATGTAATATACTTTATAACAAAGTAATCAAAAGTTACTTCTATCATCGACTGACTGTAAATACGTCTATCACATAGGGCCTTATGTTAGTAATCCAAAGTACATAAATCTGGGTTTGGATTTCCAATAATGCTGCCAAAATAGTCTACCTGAATCTCAGCCAATGAAATTGTTGTCTCTGACTGGCCAAGGTGTGGTTTGAAGTGTTAGTAATACAATGTAATGGCACACATTTACCAGCTCAGTATAAACCCATTCTGTTAATTACTGACATTGTATGAGCTTTTGTTGTCTGCAACACTGTAGAATGATGTTCTCTTGTGCAGGTCCGATGCTAGGGTCACCAATGCCTGGGAGCAGGTTTTTTTTTTCCATGACCCATGTGGGCATGGTCATCTTACCAACTCTAGCCCTTTACAAATGTCCAGTCCAGACATGCATGTTTCAATGGCAATGACACCACCTCTCCATTGGAGGCTGTAGTGTGGGACTGGGGCAGTAGTGAGGAGTTTAGTGGTGTAGTGGGGGATTGCGGCTGTAGTAGAAAATAGGGGCTCTAGTGGGGGATAGGGGCTGTAGTAGGGTGGGATAGGAGGTATAGTAAGGAATAGGAGCTGTAGTGGTGTTTAAAGGCTGTAGTGGCACCTTAGGGGCTGAAGATGTGGGTTAGAAGATGTATTCTGGGTTAGGGATAATAGCATTGGGGCATAATGGCAGAAGTGGGGCATTTTAGGGGCTGTAGTGGAGTTAGACGAGTATGATTGCCTGGAAGGAAAGGTGTTTAGATAAAAGGAGGATAGGGAGGGAGGGGTAGTTGTGAGAGGAAGGTGGGTTGGGTGGGCATAGAGGATAGGAAGTGCTGGGATTAATGGGAATGTGAGGATAGAGAGCAATGGGAACAAATGGAAAGATGGAAGTGATGGAAGCATAGGAATTGCTGGGTGTGATGGGAGAATAGGAAGTGAATAATAGGGATGGATTGGAGTGATTGGATGGCATGAAGTTCCCTAGATTAGAATGATGGAAGGACATGGAATGATGGGAGAATAGGGATGTCTTAGAGCATTGGAAGAGCAAGATGGGAGGAAGAGGGATAGTTAGGAAGGAATTAGAATGATAGAAGTACAGAGTGATGGACTCTGGAGTGATGGGAGGACAGAGAAGAGGGACTGGAATGATAGTAGGTTGGGGAGGAAGATATTAGCGTGATTGGAGCATTAGAAAGGATGGTAGGCTTGTTCCTAACAGCGTTGCTCGCAACTTAGGAGGCTCTTTCTCTGCCGATCCTGAGCTCCGCCCAGGGCATCGTACCAGGGTCCTTTCCGAACTACATCCGTCTATTCCAGGTCAGTCTCCTCTGAGGCAGGACCGTAATCCTGGGACAGAACTTCTTGCAGCCTCCACTGGAACTCCTCCTCACTTGGGGATGCTAGCTCGCTCCATTCTCCCGAGTTCCTCTGCAAACCTTCATAGCGCTGATCCATCCGTCACTGGTTTCACTCTATCTTCAAGGAAGGGGACCATACCACCGCTGCCACCAGATGTGGTGGTATACCCTCTCGAGGATGGGTTACTACCACATGTGGTCACCCCATCCTAGTTGTGCCCAGCCCTATAGTGATTATAGCGCCTAACCATTATAGTCGCTTGCAGGAGGGCACTCGTGGTATCATCCAAACACTATTCGAGACTTAGTAAAGAGTGAACAAGAACTCTTTATTGCAGGCCAGATACACAGTATTTATGCACAGACCCCCAGGGGTCTCCATTTGCAGCAATACAAAACATAAGCCCACCCCGGCGTTGCTGTGTCTGGGAGATAATGGTATCTCCCGGACACAGGAAGCTGCACACACAAAACCACCAAAAATATACAGCATACAGTAATGCATCCCCACATGCCATACATCCCCAAATAGCTTGTAGTCCCAGCTGTGATCCCTGCACATTGCGGAGCTATTGGATGTACAGAGCCCAAGAAATTGTCGTACAAAGTCTGGGATTGAGGCTCTGTACATACCCAAATATAGCTCCACAGAATCACTTGGTTTCAGCCAGTGATTCAAATTTCCAGCCTAAACCATGTGGCGGCCCATGAGGAAAAAGGGCGCAAACCAATTTGCACCAATCGGTGCTCAGAGAGGGAAGTTATTTCGCCAATCGGGAGAAAGGGCGTGAAACCAGTTTGAATGGTATCCCTTCTCCTATTGGCTGGCACGGACTTCTAGGCGGCCAGCTGGACTCTGTGGCTACCCATACTGTTGCAAAACAAAAAGTGATAAAGTGGAGCGCTTAAAAAAGTGCTAGTGCATTTATATTTAGCCTTAGTACAATGGCATATCATGGGTGTACAGCGAATACATAAAAGAAGGAAACAAAAAATAAAAATATTTTTACTCATCACCAAGGGTCAGAGTAGCGGCAACCTCCTCCTTGACAGCATTTGAACGAAATTGCTTAGGCTGTCCATCTTGCAAAGGACAGATATCTAACATATACATTTCACACGCAACACACCAATCTCAAACCGCTCTCCCCTATATCTTGACCTTGAAGCATGACCTCGGCCAAGACCCTTCAGACTGGTCGACATCTGGCAAGCCACAAAATCGATATCCATTTGCATCACCCACCAGGTACAAGCATTTAAAATGCTATTCCGGTGGCACCTAAGCCCCAATGGCTTGGCTGCTATGCGATGCATGCCTAACAATCTTTGCTGGAAAATGTGCGGGGAAACTGGCACTTTCCTTCATTGCTGGTGGACATGCCCAAAAATCTCCCCCATATGGCAGAGCATAGCAACCTTGCTAACCAAAGTCCTAAACAGAATGGGCTCTGCTGCTCTCCAAACCCTTAGTACCGTTCACACGCAACAAAAACAAACTGGCAGCCCGCATTGCCCTAGCCACCCGACGGGCCATAGCCGAAGTCTGGGCCACCATTAAAATACCCTCCCAACAACAAATCACTAAAAAGATCTTAGAAAGCATAGACATGAACAAACTGACAGCACAAACTTATGATACCCCTAACACATTCCATAAAATTTAGGACCCTTGGCTGGAATGAGACACCACCATACCATGGTGACCTCCCCTTGAATCGAAAGAGATAATCCCCACTCCCTCCATGAATATTTCATTTGTGAGAGTGACACCTCTGCAACAGCCCTCACCCCCACACATTCCTCCCATCATTACCCCCGCAGGCATGCTGACCATGTCCCCACCTCCTAAACCTATCTTTATAGACACAACTCCCCCCACCCCCATACACTATCCCTCTCACCACCACCAAACACCCCAACCACTGAGGATCCTGGAAGCTAACGTTAACATAACCACAACTTGATTACCTCACAAACACTCTCACCCCATTTACGTCCTCACACCGGGGACCCAGCCCCAGTTACATTTACCCCACGTTATATAGACTGGTAGATTAGACTCCAACCCCCCTTGGACCGTGGCCAGGCAAATTGCCTCCAGAAGGAGCCTTGGTTACTGAACGGAACCACACCCCATCGAAGGGGTGAACAAGCACCCATTAGATTACCTCTCCATGTTTCACCTGTATAGCGGAATGGGCTTTGCCACAGCACTTCTATTTGTACTAGGGGCTGTCCTTACCCTTTTGTTTCTTTATTTTTCTTGGATTGTAATATTCGTTACTTGTGGAAACAAGTAACAAGCTATTATTTTGTATCGTTCGTCTGGTTGTTCGGTAAGAACCCTTTTCATCTATTTTCACTATATGGTTCGACAAACGAGCTAAGTACCGAACAAACAGGCCACCCATGAGAGGAGCATGGCACCAATTGACCTCCCTAGCCTGGTTCACACTCTCAATTACAAATCACACGAACCAGCTGGGTGATCCTCTGGGTGGCTGCCGTTTGTTATGCGAACACGTGGTGGCAGCCATCTTAGAATATAAATTACACCAGCGGTGTTTGGTCATCAAGTGTGTGGAACCCAAATCGCACACTCAGCGGCACGAACACCACAGAGACTTCCATCCTCGTGTAAGTTCGTGTAAATTCAGGGGAACAGAGCAGCATTCGGTGAAAGGAATCACACAAACGAGAAAAGTTGAACGAACCAAGGCACGAACCATGTTTTTATGGACTTTCGTGTATTTCAGACTCTCAAACGGAGACCGACCGCACAGCTCAAACACATGGAACTATTTTTGGCTTACACCTCGTGTGCGGTCGGTAAAACTAAGACCTCCATAAAACTGTCGAACCCCTGAACCGATCTGGGTGGTTTTTCAGTATGTGGCTCCCCCAGATCGGGGCTATCAGGGGATGTCTGAATTCTGGGAGTATGATTTGTTTTTGGGGTACTTCTGGAAATGTATGAAAATTTAGATTTTTTTAGTTTGGAGATAATTGTGTTGATACAGTAATTAACTCAATTATCTCCTAAGCAGAGGGCAGGGATTGTGTGAAATGTATGGGAGTGACTTTTTACCTGACTCTGTGTTTATTGATTGTTTTCTGTTTTTACCTGTGCCCAACAAGGTCCACCTGGGTGGTAACCTTTTGGGAAAAACCTGCATAAAAGGCCAGCCTGGCCATTAAAGGTGCAGTTCTGCTCCTAATACTGAGTGTCATCCAGTTATTGGGAAGGGTGATGGGATATTCGTGGATTATATTAAGTTTATGCCGGCCTTCTTGAATCATCTTGTTTGTTCCTGAGTAGCTGTTGGAGTAACCAGTGGAGAAGAAGCACTGCTATCATTAGCTCTTCGCTACAACCAGTAACTGTAAATATTGATAAATTACGGTACATTGAGTTGGCACTTACTACTTTTGTAGTAAGTTTTTGTTTTGTTCTTACTTTTCTGTCTTGACTATACTATTGTACCTGACAATGATATAAAACAAAAATAAAAAAATAGGATAGTTGATACACAAAGACAAGTCAATAACCAGAAAATGCACAATATCACGAAAAGTGCACACTCAGGTAACAGAGATCATGACAGGACTACCTCTGTTGCTGGATTGTCGTGAGGTGTCAAAAAATTCCATGCATTAATACAGATGCATCAGAGTCTGTAGGGTGTCTAAGAAATGAGACACACACACACACACACACATTTTATATATATTTACTGTGTCCCTTACATTACGTTCCATTGAGCATAATGTATATATATATACACATACTATATCACAAAAGTGAGTACACCCCTATTTACTGTGTCCCTTACATTACGTTCCATTGAGCATCTCACAAAAGTGAGTGCACCCCTACACCCCTTTTTTAACTAAGTTTTTTAATTTATATATTTTATATTTACTGTGTCCCTTACATTATATTCCATTGAGCATAATGTATATTTATACACATACACACACTATCTCACAAAAATGTTTACACCCCTCACATTTCTGTAAATAATTGATTATATCTTTTCATGTGACAAGTGACAACACTGAATAAATGACACTCTGATACAATGTAAAGCAGTAAGTGTACAGCCTGTATAACAGTGTAAATTTGCTGTCCCCTCAAAATAACTCAACACACAGTATCTAAACAGTTGGCAGTGGCAGAGTAGTACATATACACACTTACACACATATGCAGACACACACACTGACTTGCATTCTGTGTGTGTGTGTGTGTGTGTGTGTGTGTGTGTGTGTGTGTGTGTGTGTGTGCGTGTGTGCAAGTACAACATTTTTTAAATCATGTTTAAACTATCAGATTTTTTGTCAGGTTGATATTTTTTTTTGTTAGGAAGTGTGGGGTTGCTGGGGGTGCTCATGAATTCTGTGCCTACAGGTACTCATGGTGTAAATCTGGCCTTGCCCACAAAGTACATTTATCACAGTTTTCTTCAGCAAAAAAAATGCAAATAAAGTAAAGGATTTGTGTTTGGGCGAAGTAAATATAATATGTGCTATGTAGGTGTGTTACAAACATATTAATGATATCATTTCCAGAGTCAGGTCATGGCTAAATATCTAATGAAAACAGTGGAGCTATGCTAACAGCAATCACTATTTGCCAGTCCGCAGGGACAAAACATATGAACTCAACAACAGAGAGATAAAACATTGTGTAAAGATGGAAAATTCTAAATAAGTGAAATATTAGTGCAGAAAACATAACAGCTGCTGTCACTTCACACAAAGAAATCTAGTTTGAATAATTGAATAAAGTGCAGGTGTAGGTGGACATATCACCCACAAGATAATAAAACTTGTTTTTAAATTAAACAAATGATTACATGCCTCTCTACCAGAGTAATCTATATGATCACCTGTCCTTGTGGTCTAGCATTTACAAGCAGAACCACGAGGGCACTCCACACTAGGATCCAAGAACATGTGAGGAACATTAGAAGTGGTTTTGAGAAACACGGCATTTCATTGCATTTTAAGCTTAAACATAATAGCGACCCTCATTTTTTGGCATTCAAAATATAACTATAAATTGGACAAGGGGTGACCTGATAAAAATAATTGGTCGAGTGGAGATGCAGTGATTTTTTTAATTTAAACACTATGCAACCATGTGGACTTAATGATTAATTTTGAATTATGCCATTTTTTTTATAATCTAATTTATAATTATCTAATTTGGGTGTATTTTTGTATTTTGTATTTTTTATTTATATGTGTAGATATATTCGATATCTATCTTTTATTAATGAAGTATTTCATTATGTTTATTTTCTGAATATTTTAATGCATTTTATTTAATTGGTGAAATCATCACTTAATACCATATGGGGCATTTATTGTTTATTCCTATCATTATAAGATTCCTATATTTTTACTACCTGGACATTTTTTAACTACGTTTTTTAATTTATATATTTTATATTTACTGTGTACCTTACGTTACGTTCCATTGAGCATAATGTATATAGGTCTAATTTAAAGCAATATTTTATGGTAAAGATATCGTATAGTGGACTCATGTTTATTAAGACATTTTGCCAATAATCAAGATGGTTACTGGAACAAACGAACAAAGGAATTATATTTCGTTTGCAACAGAGTCAATGCCCATCCAGCCTATTCTCAATAGGGCAAAGTGATGTGGGAATCCCTATAACATAACTTTCTTGATACAGAGATCATTTATGGAGCACCAGACCAGCTGACCAAACCCGGAAGTGGAGCCAAGCGCTACAATAATTAGAAAAGGTAGAGTGTCACATGAGTACACTAAAGCCAATGAGATTTGAGCCTAACCCCCACAGGCTTACCCATGTGAGTGTATCCATTGAGCACTTTTTCACTGTATGACAACAGGCAGTCTTGCACTAAACATGTTTTATTTTATCTTTAAGCACTATATGCTTTTTTTTTTTTTTTTAACTCCATGGGGTAAGTGTTACATTCATTTTAGCACTACACACCTTTTACTATTGGTGTAGTTTCATCATATAGTATTTATTTATATATATCATACATAGTAATAATATTAGATATACAACAGCTTTACCAACCTCAGTATATAGCAACCAGAATCTAAGAAACATAAAATTACAACTTATAATGTAGTATACAAATATATAGTATGTAATAGTACAAGTACCCTATAGACTGTAAGCTTGTTTGAGCAGGATCCTCTTTAACCTATTGTTCCTGTAAATTTTCTTGTAATTATCCTATTTATAGTTAAAAAAAACCCTTTAATAATAATGTATAGCGCTACGGAATATGTTGGCGCTATATAAGTGGCAATAATAATAATAATAATAAGTACTAGAAAGGTTTTTCACTCACATACTGATGAGTAAATTACAGTTGACTCAGACTTAAGGGCTTGCAACAACTCCTCTGTCAAACTCCAGAATTCCACTCTTGGGTACCAGAGGGCTCTAAAACTGCTCACAAGATTACCGATGGCACATTCCAATGGGCCTTTTGGTCTTTAAATCAGTTAGTGCGCCACAGCCCATCAACCCATCAGTTAGTGCATCACACCAGGGCCACACATTTAGGCCATGTTGTTTCATTTATCATTATTGTATAATTCTCTGAAGCCAAAATACCTGGGTACCACACTAGCATGTAAGTGACAGAATCTAAATAGGGACTTGGGACAGGATGTGGGACAACTTTCACCTCTATAGGCTCTCCTGTGTGTAGGGAACTGTGCTCTACAGGGAATGTATGTGTTCACATGATACCTTGCATATTGCTGAGGCTGGAACTATAGTGGCACGTTAGCCCAGAAAGCTAAGCCTTCAGACTGGCGGTTTGCTGGAGCCATCCAGCTTATACAGGTGGCCTTTGACATGTCTTGTACGCCTTCATCAAGTTACTAAGCCCAGCAAGTTGAGGTCAACTACAACGATACCATAGATGGATTTGGTGGTTCTGCTTACTTGTGAAACCCATTTGCTGCTTCTACTCCAAACAAACAAACTGCTAGATTAACTAGGTGCCTGCATACCCACTAGGTGGATATTCTAATGGTTATTCACAGCTGCCCGGGTTACCCTGGGCACATCTCCATTTTCATTTTTCCTTTTGGATCAAAGGATGAGTACTGTTCACAGGAGAGCTGTGATATACCGTTAGCTCACTACGGACGATTACTGGGCTTTTCCACTTTCAGTTTCTTTTTGGAAGCTTTAGAGGATTTCATTACTGTCTCTTTTGAACTGTAAAATTGGTCTTGGCAGGCTTGGGGGGGCCTCTGTGGGAGACTGGTACATCAGACCGATGTTGATGCTCCGCTACCGGGTCTCTTGGGGAGTTACTCTTGCTTCACCTTGCACAGAATTTCTATCATGGGTAAGTTTGTTAATTGAGGTTAGATATCTCACGACTTGACTGTTTCCCCCTTTAGGGCTTTAGTGTTGACTTTACAAGAGAATGGCCAGTATCCCTCAGACACCCTAACAGTTATCAATTGTTTGGTGCTGTTGTATATACATTCTTTATTTGTGTCATGCAGTCTTATAGGAATTCAATCAGGAATCTTTTCCTTTTGAAGTAGTGACACAAGTTTATTTCAATAAACATAATGGCATTTTGTTTTCCAGTATACAAAGTCAATTATAATTGTAAAGAGTAAATAAAGAAATTAATTGTTTTAATTCAATTATCTTCTATGGAGGTACCTCTTTCTTTTAGTACAGGGGAGGAAAAGTTAATCAGAGAGGAATTGCTGGAAATTCAGTCCAGAGTCATTACCATGTAAGTCAGTCCGATAAACAAGGGATGTTCCATGAGCGTTCGCCAGATATCAAAGACTGGAAAGCATGAAATTGAGTGGATAAACATAAGGGTTTAGAATGACATGGGAATCCTTTTAACAATTCTGTGAGTTGGTGCATGGTAATCAGTCCAATAATTAATCGTGGAGAAAGAGAGTTGTCGCTCATCTTTTTCGGATAATCAAATTCTAAATTGATGTCTAAGTGCTCTATCATTCCATAGAGTTTCTCCTGCCTGTCAGGGTTCTTACCTGAGATGGGAGTCTGTAGCGCAGATATGTATGCTCACCTTTGCAGATAGACACAGTCCGAGGTGACCCAGATAAGAAGCCACATGGAATGTGAATCTGTGCATGGGGGCTGTGCAGGAAAGGTGATTCCAAGGTGATTCCAAGACAATAATAATAATAATAATAATAATAAGTACTAGAAAGGTTTTTCACTCCCATACTAATGAGTAAATTACAGTTGACTCAGACTTAAGGGCTTGCAACAAGGACACAAACAGCAGGATAGTTAAGGGATAGCCAAAGTCAAAGGATGCCAGAAGTCAGGATTAACGAAGTGTAGCCAAAGTCAAGGGATGCCAGAGATCAGGATAAACGAAGACAGAAGCCAGGGTCAATATGGAGTAAAAGTTCAAGAGACTTGAAAACTGGAACTGAACACACACAACAGGATCAAAGACTTGATGAAGTTCCCAGGGCAAGGCCAGGGCCGGACTGGCCCACCGGGATACCGGGAAATTTCCCGGTGGGCCGCGGCACCTGGGGGCTGCAGAGGTATGTGCCACCGGGTGGCCGGTCTGGTGGCACACTCAGAGGGGCCGGCCGCTTTCCACGCTGGTGCCGCCGGGCCGGGTGGCAGCCTCGCCGGTCCGGCGGCACTTCTAATGCTGGGGACGGAGCGAGGAGGAGGGAGGAGCATGTCTCTGTACCATGCTCCCTCGCGGTTCCCACAATTCACAGCACAGGAACCGCAAGGGAGCATGGTACAGAGATATGCTCCTCCCTCCTCCTCGCTCCGTCCCCAGCATTAGAAGTGCCGCCGGACCGGCGAGGCTGCCACCCGGCCCGGCGGCACCAGCGTGGAAAGCGGCCGGCCCCCTCTGACTCACTCCTCTCAGGTAAATGGAGGGGAATTATAGAGCCACAAAGGGGTGGAGGGGGAATTATAGAGCCACAAAGGGGGGGGGGAATTATAGAGACACAAAGGGGGGGGGGGGAATTATAGAGACACAAAGGGGGGAGGGGGAATTATAGAGACACAAAGGGGGGAGGGGGAATTATAGAGACACAAAGGGGGGAGGGGGAATTATAGAGACACAAAGGGGGGATGGGGAATTATAGAGACACAAAGGGGGAGGGGGAATTATAGAGACACAAAGGGGGGGAGGGGGAATTATAGAGACACAAAGGGGGTGAGGGGGAATTATAGAGACACAAAGGGGGAGGGGGAATTATAGAGACACAAAGGGGGAGGGGGAATTATAGAGACACAAAGGGGGAGGGGGAATTATAGAGACACAAAGGGGGAGGGGGAATTATAGAGACACAAGGGGGGGAATTATAGAGACACAAAGGGGGGAGGGGGAATTATAGAGACACAAAGGGGAGGAGGGGGAATTATAGAGACACAAAGGGGGGAGGGGGAATTATAGAGACACAAAGGGGGGAGGGGGTATTATAGAGACACAAAGGGGGGGTGGGGGTATTATAGAGACACAAAGGGGGGTAGGGGGTATTATAGAGACACAAAGGGGGGGTATTATAGAGACACAAAGGAGGGGAGGGGTATTATAGAGACACAAGGGGGAGTAATATAGAGACACACATTGCCCCACACACCCTACACACTGAACCTTTCACACAAACTGCACTCCTCACACATTGCACCACTGCTCCTATACCCTACTACAGGCCCATATCCCAGCAGACCCCAGGTAAGTTGTCAAACTGTTCTTAAACAGTTTGACTACTTACTCTGGGAGTGGGTCCCAGCACTCCTGGCACCATAACCGCTACACAGAGCAGTAGTGGTTATTGTGCATGGATTATTTCTTTAAATCTATAAGTGCCCCTCCCGAAATCAGGCTCTGGATCCGCCACTGGTGTGCGTGTTTGTGTGTATATATATATCATGTATATTAATGTGTGTATTAGTTATATATATATATATATATATATATATATATATATGCCTATTATATTTACACATATATTAATGTACATATATATATATATATATATATAAAATATATATACGTAATACACAGAGAAATGCAATTGATATGTACCATATGTAATGAGCAGATATTGGCCCAGTCTTGTTGCTAGGTGCATACTCCAGCACAAAACAATATTTAAAGTGAAGAGTGCACCCACAGGACTTCAAAATAAACAAGATATCGTCATTTTTTACAGTTCTGCCCTACATACATTCACCATTTCAGTCCCATTACCAAGCTTTCCTTAATATGTCATGGTAGTTGGACTGAAACATTGGTTATATGCAAAGGCACGTCTGCTTAAAATAAATCTGCACTCTTGGGTTTTTTTTAAGCCTATATGTGCTTTTTTTCACGTTGGAGTAATCATTTTTAATCTTAAATGATCTTTTCTAACGCTGTATTTGCACACTATGCTGGCGCGACGCATTATTGGGCTGGTAAATCATTTTTTTCCAGGGCTGCTTTTAATTCCCAGTCCGGCCCTGGGCAAGGCTGTGTTATTATAACCTGCTGATGACTGATCTGAGTCAGGTGAAGCACTTGCAATGACCACAGATGAAGTCGAGCCCCCAGTGCTGCAGACAGGAATAATAGGGCTAGAACAGTTAAAAAAAAAAAAAAACAGAACTGCTGTGGCTCAAAGGCAGATAGCAGGCCCAGGACAGCAAAATACCCAGGTTCAAATCCCCTGTTGTGCACCCATGGGGCGGCCATGCCTGGCTGTCTGTATGGCACTGTGAGAACCCTGACACTGCTCATCCATCTCTGAAATGAGGCTTTATTTTATTTTCCTTCGGTAAGGCGGGTGATAATAGTTTCAGAAGCTGATGTTTTGTCAGTATCATCGTACAATCTGGACAATTCATGAACAAACACTTTAAAGGAATCAACGATGGGTTCATTTGTCATGAGAAGGTTATGTGCCTACTTAGCTGGATCTCCCACAAGGAGACTAATAATCGTTCTGACTCTTATAAAATCAGAAAAATAAGTTCTTGGTTTAAGAGAGAACACAATTGGCATTTGCTGATAAAAACTCTAAAGATTGTTCTGTTGCCAGAAAAAAATATTCAGGAACAGGAATGGAACGTTCTAGGATAGATTGGATATCCAATTGCTTGATAACTACTTCCTGGAGAGTCTGACCCACACAAGTCGGGAGTTCACATTTTTAATGGTGTAAGTTACATTTGTGAGATTCAATGTATGGCTTGATTTTTAATCATGCAGCCTTATAAGAATTCAAACAAGGACATTTTCCTATCAGAATAATAACAAGTTTATCTCAATAAAAATAAGAATAGAATCTTTTCTTCCAGCATACACAGTAAATTATAATCTTAAAAGAGTAAATAAATAAATTCAAGCATTATTAAATTATCTTCTTACAGTAGCAACAGTATGGGTATAATGTTATTTTAGAGTAACGTCTTTATTTTAGAACAGAGGAGGAAAGTCAGGGAAGATATGCCAGAAATACAGTCCATAGTCATTATTATGTAAGTAAAATCAAAGTCCTGCCAAAGACCAGGGGGATGGGGGAATCAGGCTCTACCCAACCTCAAGGTAAACTATCAAGTCACTCACTTGCTGAGGACTGTCTAAAGCAGGTGTACACTAGCTGGCTAAGAGATGGCTAAGATGGGCTGACCGATGGAAGCATTTCCATGTTTCGACACCATCTAGAGAACAAGGTGGCAATCCTTCACCCCATGAACCTGGCCATATTGTGGTTTGGTATGCGCTAGCTACTAAACTGTACCTCTGTTCATTTCCACTTCCTTTCATAAAGAACCTGGTATTCTCCCTTCACTGAACCCAGAAGGCATTTTACAGGGCAGTATAGAGAATATTTTGGTGTTGATGTGAAGGAGAGTCCTACTGGTGTACGTTCCGTAGGTTGGTATTACCTTATTGTAATCACTGAAAGAAAAACAAGTTACCTGCGCTCTCTCCTTAATCCCTATGTATTTTAAAACAAATTGAGTTTTTTTTAGTTACCTCCAATGGCCATGAGAGGATGAGCCCACCTGCCAACGTCAAGGCAAACCCCCCTAGGTGGGTCCTAACTCTAACCATTCACCTTGCTTCCTTGAGCATCTGGCAAAAATCTCTAATGAGACAGAAAGGGGTATTTTTATATACACCCCTATACATGATTAACCCTTAATAGGGAACACATGGAATGGGCGGCTGCATTGTAACAAGGCTGAGTAATACAAAAAATGGATACAAATGCAGAAAGAAAAGTCCTGCCCTCACTCAAAACTTCAATTTGTTTAAAAATACATAGGGATTAAGGAGAGAGCGCAGGTAACTTGTTTTTCTTTGTTTTTTACTATATATTGGGGCTGATGTGTACTGTTATTGTAATCACTACTGAGGTTATTATTATTTTACTTTTTGACATATGTTTCAGGCTGTTACTACAATGTGAAATAGTCATGATCGCTTGGCTGGGCAGTCGCCTTACTGTCATTTATCGTATTGACTCAATTTGTGAGATTGTGAAAATTACAGAGACAATTTTATGTTCTTTGTATAATATCCGTTTCTATCACAAATCAATAAACTCTGATTTACAAAAAAACAAAAAAGGCACGCAGGATTTAATTTCACATTAGAAAGATAGATAGATAGATAGGCATGCATTGGGGAAATTGAACTCGAGGCAACAGAGAGGATTAATCCAGCCCTGGGAACAGGGGAAATGAAAGTGGCAGTGAAAGGTGGAGAGAAGAGGGACACTACTAACAATGGGCTGCGTTGTTCAAGAAGAGGGCAATGTAACTACCGGAAAAAGAAGGGGGATGCTGCTAGGGAAGGGGGATAATGATAGGTAGTGAAGAGCACATAAAGATGGGGAAAAAAGGAACATGTGGAAAGGTGACATGAATAAGAAGAGTAAGGGGAATGGGCAGAAGAGACATAACATGAATGAGAAAAGAAAGGGGAATAAAGAGAAGAAAATAGTTTTTCTTAATTTTGACCTGCCAGCTGTTTAGTTGAGAGCTCCCTAATTTGGTATACTTGCTGAAAAATCTAAATTAAGAAACGGTTTTCTTTCCTGTGTTTGCTATTATTGCCACTATTATTATCATTACCATATTACAATTGTAGCTATATAGATGAATGCAGCCCTCTATCCATTCACAAACACACCAACCTGTCCTTATGGGGAAAAAAAGTTGGCTCAATTGCTGGAATTACTTAGTAGTTATTATTAATGGAATATAATTTCTCCTAATCCTCATATATTAATTGAGCAGCTAGGTGTACTGAATGATTTATAAAGATAGGTTAAAGGGACACTACAGGCACCCAGACCACAATCTCATTGAAGTGATCTGGGTGCAGTGTTCCTGTTCCTTTAACCCTGCAATGTAAAACACTGCAGTTTTAGAGAAACTGCAATGTTTATATCGCAGTGCTAAGACTTCCTGCAGTTTCACAGAATTTGACTCCATGAGATGAAACTGGACTTTCTCAAGCTTTGCATGAGGACGTCCAGCATGTTGAAAAAACCTCATAGAAAAACATTGAACATCGTCTGAAGCCAGCGAAGAAGGACCCTGACCCAGCGCCAAGGTACATAAGCCCCTTAAGGCGTTCCTTTCACAGTGGCAGCAAAGAAAAGGAAACTGGAAATATGGAAGAGAAAGTTAGCTTCAAGCTTACATATTGTTTGCGTTGTGGGCACTCCTGTAATTCTAGCCAACACACAAAGCTCTTGACACACACTAAAACTGAAGAGCCTACTCGGCACAAACCATCTACGTGCAGTTTATAAAGATTTTTATTTCCTCTTACTGTGTCCAAGAAACTGTGCTTAGTTGGACATATCGAATGCTGCACTCTACAGCCTTCTTAAAATAACAATCCACCCTCTCTGCTGATCTCTCCATACATCTATAACCAGATAGCTAGTTATTTGTATATATAGACTATGCCAATTAAAATTGCTTTCTATTAATCAAAGAATAAAAGGATGAGTGTATAATTTGTATATGTCAAGATGACTACCTGACCATAGTTTCATTTCTTTATTGTCCTGTCTTTTGTTGGAAATTGACAAATTTGACATTGACATTATGAAATCAAATATTCTCTTACAATTTCCAGTTCGATAGACTTTATGGACCTTGAAAGACCAGAATGCTATAAACCAGTTCTATGTAAATATACTTGACAAATAAATTTTAATTGATTGTTGAACATCCGGTAAGCGAAGTATGTTTTCATTGCTTAGCAAAGAATACACCCATAGACCTTGGTTCTCTTTTCTAAGTATTGATATAGCATATAATAGCATATTCAGGGCCGGCGCTACCGTAAGGCGGCCCAGGTGGCCGCCTTAGGGCGCACCGGCCCTGGGGGCGCAAAATCAGGCTGAGCGGAAGGAGGGAAGCGCACTGCGCTCCCCTCCAACCAACGACCTGTTGTAGCGTGGCCGAGCGCCGGTTCTGCGGACGCGCGAGGGAGCACTCTCCCATGTGTGCTTCCTCTACAGCTCCCTCGCGCGCCGCATACTGATACCGGAGCCGGAAGATGACGTCATCTTCCGGCGCCGGCATCCCTACGCGGTGCGCGAGGGAGCTGAAGAGGAAGCACACATGGGAGAGTGCTCCCTCGCGCGTGTGCCCGCCTGCCAGCCTGCCTACCCGCCCAGGAGCCCAGCAGCCCCACTGGACCCCAGGGAATCCCTTCAGCACTCCAACAAGGTAAGGAGGCTGGGGGATTAAATAAAAAAAAAAAAAACGTGTTAGTGTGAGTGTTTTTTTTTTTTAATGTATATAAAATGTAATTTATTTAGGTACTGTGAGTTGGATGTATGTATATACTGAACATGGATTTATTTTGCATTGACAGAAAAGAAAAGTGTTAGTGTGAGTGTTAGTGTCTGCTAGTGAGTGTCAGTGTGTGTCTGTGAGTGTTAGTGTCTGCTAGTGAGTGTCAGTGTGTGTCTGTGAGTGTTAGTGTCTGTTAGTGAGTGTCAGTGTGTGTCTGTGAGTGTTAGTGTCTGCTAGTGTCAGTGAGTGTGTCTGCTAGTGAGTGTCAGTGAGTGTGTCTGCTAGTGAGTGTCAGTGTGTGTGTCTGCTAGTGTCAGTGAGTGTGTCTGCTAGTGAGTGCTAGTGAGTGTCAGTGAGTGTCTGCTAGTGAGTGCTAGTGAGTGTCAGTGAGTGTGTCTGCTAGTGTCAGTGAGTGTGTCTGCTAGTGTCGGTGAGTGTGTCTGCTAGTGTCGGTGAGTGTGTCTGCTAGTGAGTGTCAGTGTGTGTCTGCTAGTGAGTGTCAGTGTGTGTCTGCTAGTGAGTGTCAGTGTGTGTCTGCTAGTGAGTGTCAGTGAGTGTGTTACTGTGTGTCTCTTACTGAGTGTGTTTGTGTGTGTATTAGTGAGTCTGTTTGATGTCTGTTAGTGAGTGTGTGTTTGTCAGTGAGAGTGTATGTTTTGTAAGTGAGTGTGTATGTATGTCTGTCGCTGAGTGTGTCTGTCAGTAAATGTGTGTGTCTGTTAGCTGGTGTGTATGCATCTGTTCGTGAGAGTGTGTGTGTGTCTTCAGCACTTACCTTTCTCTAGCGCCGGACTCCCTTGGCGCTGGGGATCCCTCCGCCTCTCAGCTCCGAATGCTCTTGCCGCGCACGCATTCAAACCGCCCATAGGAAAGCATTACTCAATGCTTTCCTATGGACGTTCAGTGTTTTAGAATAGCGGAAGCTCCTCTAGCGGCTGTCAGTGAGATATCCACTAGAGGCTGGATTAACCCTCGGTGAAACATAGCAGTTTCTATGAAACTGCTATGTTTTCAGCTGCAGGGTTAAAACTAGAGGGACCTGACACCCAGACCACTTCATTGAGCTGATGTGATCTGGGTGTCTGTAGTGGTCCTTTAATTGTGTGTGCATCTGCATGCACTGGCGTACATACCGCGGTCGCAGGGGTCACAGCCCTGCAACCCCTGCGACCAGGTGCCCGCCGCCATGTGTTGCGGCCCAGGCCCGCGCAGAGTAAGCGTGAGGGGGGGGGCACGGATCAATTTGCGCACTGGGGCCCCATGGGTCATGTGTACGCCACTACACCTACCCTGGTGTCTGCCGCAGGCTGTGTGGAGGGGGCGAGGATATGAATGACATCATATCCCTGCTCCCTGTGTACCACACAGCACGGCTGGCGCCCAGTGATGGGGCTGGGCTGCAGGGCAGGACTCCAAGGAGCCAGACAGCATGCATCCAGGGGACAAGATTGAACTGATGTAAGTATGTAATTGTGTATGTCTCTGTATGTATGTATGTATGTATGTATGTCTCTGTATGTATGTATGTAGGTCGCTGTATGCCTGTATGTCTTTGTCTGTATGTTTCTGTATGCCTGTATGTCTCTGTATGTACAAATGTATGTGTCGTATGCCTGTATGTCTCTGTATGTACAAATCTATGTGTCTGTATGCCTGTATGTCTTTGTACGTATGTGTCTGTATGCCTGTATGTCTCTGTATACCTGTATATATGTATGTGTCTGTATGACGGTATGTCTCTGTATGCGTGTATGTGTCTGTATGCCTGGATGTCTCTGTATGTATGTTTCTGTATGTCTATGTATGTATGTATGTATGTGTCTGTATGACGGTATGCCTCTGTATGTATGTCTTTATATGCCTGCATGTCTCTGTATGCATGTATGTCTCTGTCTGTGTCTGTATGTCTCTGTATGATTATTTCTGTGTTTGTATGAACCTTATTTTAAACGAGGGTGGGGGGGCACCAAAATGCATCTTCGCCTGTGTAACTAAAAATCCTAGCACCGGTCCTGAGCATATTATACACATATTATATTATTATTCAATATTTATCGATATACAGCTGAGACATTAACAATGTCGAAGTGATTTAATTGCCACCATTACAATACTTTTGTGTCGTGTAACTTTGGGCTACTTAAATCCACTGTGTGCTCTGATCTGGTTTCATGTACCTTTAACTGTGTGCTATGTTGGGAAACACAGAGGCCGATTCAGTGACACACATGAGCAGAACAAACACCACAAACCATTGACTTGATGATGTTTGCTAGCAACAAATGGTTAATTGTTACTCAGCTATACCAATTCAAAGAATAATGACTATATCACATAGAAAAATTGATAAGACAACAATGGCATACAGTATGTGCACAATACCTAAAATATCAGTTTAGAGGTACCTTGAAGAATATTTTATGTTTACCTATTGCCATCCTTAATGCGCATTGCTCTCTTTAACCTTCAAAAACCTGATGACGGTTTAATTGATATGCTTTCTTGCAGAAGTGAGTTTTATTCAATGGTGTCAATTCTAGAGAACTAATATTTCCCCTTTAACAAAATCCAGAATTGCGTTGCTATTAGAATAATGAAAAGCTCAACTTAGTACTGATACTGCATCTCTGAGTTTTTGGATTCAACTTGGTACTTAATCAATTGAGCTTTCGCAAGGACAGACAGAAATAGACATAGGTGTATCAATACTTAGAAACCGTTTATCCCGCTTATGAACTCTGATTGTGACTAAGTGCCTTAAAACTGTCTTCATCAAGAGATTTATGGGCAACACCTATTGCATTGCGATAATATTAATGAAATTACAAACTGTTTATCAATTTTAACCACACAACATGCATTTTTTAAACCATTTATTAATGTCACAGCTAATTATATGATACAGAGGCTAGCGTGATTATTCTGTAAATAATGCGTCACATGCAAAAAACAGGTTTTCCTATGTATATTTGGTTGACATGTTTTCTTTGCACGCAATGTTTTACATGAATGAAAAGTGCAATAACTACACAAAGCACTTTATATTATTAAAAAAAAATTATTCACTACCTGTTAGTGGAGGTTTGTCCATAGGGGCACTTGAGATACCAGGAGAAAAATAATATTTTCAATAGTTTAGAAACACAAAGATTTATTTACTGGAGGGTAGGATGGAAATCCCGCTAAAATATGGAGAAAAAATAGTGTCTCTTCAATTCAATAATAGGTTTTAGCTTTGCAGGGCCCCTGGTTTGAAATCTACCCTGCTTCAGAACGTTTTGCACATGCCTAGTGTCCTTTAAAAACAAATTTCAGGACTTTTCATTGAGTTTCATTTTGAGAAGAACAGCCAGCTGTGCATGAATGGAGGCATGCTATTGGGCTCTCTATTCAGGGGCCATCATTGACTGGCAACACCAGGGTTGCAGAGCCCGCAGGGGAAAGAAGCAAGAAGCAAGAATGATTGGATGACTCGAGACAAGGTGCTAAAAAATTAAAAAAATTGAAAAATGTATGTAAATAAAACCGGGACCTGACGGTATTCACCCATGAGTACTTAAGGAGCGAAGTGGGGAAATAAGTGAACCTCTGTATTTAATTTTTCAAGATTCTTTTGTTTCAGGTATTGTACCGGAGGATTGGAGGAAGGCAGATATCGTTCCTATACTTAAAACGGGTTCAAAACCCTTACCTGGAATTTATAGAGCTGTGAGCTTAACTTCTATGACTGGGAAAATATTTGAAGGGCTATTAAGGGATAAAATTCAGGAATTCATTGGGAAGATTTTTTTATTAGCAATAATCAACATGGTTTTATGGTTTTATGAAATATAGGTCATGTCAAACTAACCTAATTGCATTCTAAGAAGAAGTAAACGGAAGTATAGATCAGGGTGTTGCAGTGGATATGATCTACTTGGATTTTGCCATGGCATTGGTTCCTCACAATAGGTTAGTCTTCAAACGCAAAGAAATTGGTCTAGATGAATATTCTTGTTCTTGGGTAGAACATTGGCTTAAGGATAGAGTACAACGAGTTGTCATTAATGGTATATTTTCAGGCTGGACAAAAGTGGTAATTGGTGTCCCTCAGGGTTCTGTGTTGGGACCGCTTCTATTTAACATATTTATAAATGATCTTGAAATAGGCATTGAAAGCCATGTTTCAGTGTTTGCAGATGACACAACACTTTGTAAAGTAATACAATGTGAGCAGGATATTGCTTTGCTGCAGAGAGATTTAGATAGATTGGGGCACTGGGCACTAAAATGGCAGATGAAATTTAATGTAGAGAAATGCAAAGTTATGCACTTTGGGGTCAAGAATGCACAAACAACTTACACCCTAAATGGCAGTGAATTAGGGATAACCACACACGAGAAGGATTTGAGAATTGTTATAGACAACAAATTAGGCAGCAATATGCAATGTCAACCTGCAGTTGCTAAGGTCAGTAAGGTTTTGTCATGTATAAATAGGGGCATAAATTCTCGGGATGAAAATATATTTTGCCTCTTTATAAATCACTGGTAAGACCACACCTTGAATATGCTGTGCAATTGTGGGCACCTGTTCAAAAGAAGGATATCATGGCACTAGAAAAAGTGCAGAGAACAAGTACAAAATTGATAAAAGGAATGGATCATTTTAGTTACGAAGAAAGGTTAAAAAATGTAAATCTCTTTAGTTTGGAAAAACTGAGCCTCAGAGGGGATATGATAACATTATACAAATATATTCTGGGCCAGTACAAACCATTATCTGGAAATCTATTCATAAACAGGGCTATACATAGGACACAAGGTCACGCATTTAGGCTGGAAGAAAGGAGACTTAATCTAAGGAAAAGAAAAGTTTTTTTACAGTAAGAGTAATAAGGTTATGGAATTCTCTGCCTGAAGTGGTGGTTTTATCAGAGTCCATACAGATGTTTAAACTGCAATTTGATAAATACTTGCAAAAACATAACATACAGGGATATAATTTCTAATCAGTAGAGTAATAGCTGCTTGATCCAATGAGACATCTGACTGATATTTTTGGGTCAAGAAGGATTTTTTTCCAAATTTGTTGCAAAATTGGAAGCACTTCAGACTAGGTTTTTTGCCTTCTTTTGGATCAACAGTAAAAACATATGTGAGCAAGGCTGAACTTAATGGACCCAAGTCTCTTTTTACCTATGTAACTATGTAAGAAGCCATCTTTGAAGTCGCAGAGGGAGAGCACAGCAGCAGCAGTTCCTGGCCCATGCCAAATATAAGTGTATAATATTACTTTTTTCTCTCGGTCAATATCCCCAGTGACTGCCCGAAGGGCTGATTAAGAAAGGAAACTTACTCAAATATATAATTAGTATAAATAAAGCCAGAGAAGCACATAGATGACAAGGTGAGAGGGAGGTTTCTGACACAGAGCACTGTGCTGCCTGTCACTAATACGTTTAATAACTCCTACTGCACATACCCACCATATTCTTTGAAGTGCTCAGGTTTTCTACAACTGAGACACTCATATGGTAGCTAGTTGAAAAGTTGTGAAGCATCAAATTGCAGGACCTGGGCTGTGACTCTGAGGACTGATCTGATTCCAGGCATTGACCACTGAAGCGGAGGATAGCCCAACGTAAATGGCGCACACCATCTAGACCATTTGCCTACCCTGACTTGGTTCCAGTGAATACCAGAGTCCGTGGCATAGGAATGCTGGCCCTCATACAGGCCTGGGGCTGGAGGAGAGCCCTGAATTTCCACGCTTCTGCAACAGCTCACCTGAACTCTCTCATGCACACTCCACTCCTGCCGCTGGCAGGGATCGGCTGATTGAGAATCCGGGCTGATCGAGAATCCGAGCATGCAGATTTGCCATAGGCAAATCTCATCGGGAAATCATCCTTTGATCTATTAATTTATTTGAAACCTAGTGGACTAAGCCTGGCCTTTACATGGATGTCCTGCATACCTCTTGATATGTCAAAACATCATTGTAACTGTAACGTGTGTCTCTTAATTGTTTTTTAATGTTTATCTCAATAGCAATAGCTACCCAGTCAGGTGTGTTGCTAGGGAGAGACCAACCCAGGCTGTAGCCCCAGGTCTGATTTTAGCACCGTTTTGTCATTAGAGTATAAGTTTCCGTGTCATCTGACTAATGAATGGCTTTCATGCTTTAGTATATGCTTTTCTGATTGCTGTTTTCTCTCTATATTTTATTTTGTTTCTCATGCACCTGATACAGTGCATTTCATTCCAGTAATGTTGGAGTGCCACAGTTCCAGTAGTACTATAATGCTGTCTGTTAATCTACAGTTTATGCAATATTTGATTTTTCATGTTATTTATCTTCCTGCAACGCCCATTGTTATGCCACTATTAGACACCACTCAGTTTGTTCTGTACTTAGATTGGTCTTGTTCAGATTGTTTAGCATGCTTAACTTGCTTGGTGTACTTTAAACTCTAAATGATACCAACACGCAGCACGGGACGTCTTGTTTAATAATGTCTACAGGAACAGAGCTTCTCTTAATTTATTTATTTTATTAACTTTATAAGAGTGCATCAGTCTTGACAACCCATCTACCGTGTTTGCCCAAAAATAAGACCGGGTCTTATATTAATTTTTCCCCTGAAAAATGCACTAGGGCTTATTTTCGGGGGAGGTCTTATTTCGGTAAAAGAAGTGTGCTAAAAAGCAGGTCTTTGTTCGGGGGAATTCACTATTTACACCTATTCACTAGGGCATAGAATCTTGCAAATCTATGTTCGGGGGAAACTTTGCCGAACAGAGATTAGCTTACTTGCTAATAGAATACTGGCAATCTATGTTTGGGGGAAACTTGCGAATGGAATCTTGAGTATCTATGTTCGGGGAAACTTCCCTGAACATAGATAAGCTTAATCGCGAATGGAATTCCGCAAATCTATGTTCAGGGAAAATTCCCCGAACATAGATTAGCGAACTACTGGGGCTTATTTTCAGGGTAGGGATTATATTAGGAGCAACTCCAGAAAATAAGCTAAGGCTTATTTTTGGGGGAAGTCTTATTTTCGGGGCAACACGGTATTTGCAAAACATTCTGTCACTATTATTCATGTGGACTTGTCAATCTAAGCCTGTTTGTTTATCACTGCACCAACAAAAATAAAGACTGTCATAAAAAAAAAGATATGGCCCTGTGTTTATATTAGATATATTTATATCTATTTTTTTTGTTTGGGAAAACTGGAATATTGATTGGAATGTTAATAGACCGTTGTATCAATTTTTCTTTCTAATTAGCTCCCTGCTATGTTTGCTATGCATTTGTGTTCCAATTGCCTTATATTCATGATTGCATGTGGAAATGTCATCTGCATATTTTTATTGAACATTAACATGACATTAGACTCTAGATCACTTTAATTCTGATACTGCTGAACCTTAAGTAAGGTCTGTGCTATGAATAATTCTGGAGTATTTGTCTTAAAATCAATAAATCAGGGGCGTGTCCTGCGACCGCATGGAGTAGTCGCACTGTAAGAGAGCTCCGCAACCACCAAGCCTGAAAGCTGTCACAAACGAGCCACAAACGCCACAAACCTCACCCTTCTGGAAGCCCCAACACCCTGTCACATCATGGCACCGTCCAGGCAACTGAAATTGACGGACCCGATCCGGAACGCCAAAAAAGATCGCCCGCGGCATAAACAAGATGGCGACGGCGGAACATCGGAAGCCTCTGACATTGCAGAAGCCGCTGCACTTATAACTGAAGATGCAGACCAAACCCCCCACGGAGACTCTCTGGTAACTAACCACAGCCTCCATGCCATGCTGCAGGACCTAAAAGAGTCTCTTAGGTCCGACTTTAAGCAGATTACCAGAGAACTGCGGAATGATATCCAGGAACTGGGGGACCGCACCGACCGCCTGGAAACCAGAACGGATGATATGTGTGTAGCCCACAACGAGTTGGTGGACCATCTACATCGCTTGGAGGAAGAGCAAGTAACTCTTAAGCTTAAAATGGCTGACATGGAGGACAGGGCCCGAAGAAACAATCTGCGTTTCAGGGGCATTGCCGACACAATCTCAAATGAGGCCCTCCCACAATTTCTACAAACCCTTTGCTCGGCACTGGTACCACAGCTCGGGGCTGAGGCCTGGACGTTGGACAGAGCGCACAGGCTGCCAAGACCAGCCAGGCTAGCGGCAGACACGCCGAGAGACGTTATAGCACGTTTTCATTATTACAGCTCAAAAGAAGCTATCCTGTCCGCGACGAGGAAGATGGAAACGCTACCTGACCCATACCAAGGACTCAGTATTTATGCCGATCTATCGGCAGCTACCATGGCGAGAAGACGCGAATTTATTAACATCACGAAAACCCTACGCAACCGACAGATCCCATACAGATGGGGCTACCCGACTAAACTGTTAATCTGGCATAAAGGTAAAACAGAAGTCATATCAGACCCGGAGGCCGGAATGGCGAAACTCAAAGATTGGGGCCTACACCATAATATGGGCCAGAATTCTCCCCCGCACACGCAACCAAGAAAACTGAAAGCCGACTGGATGATGGCGGGAACGACATCGAAAGCAACAGCACAAAAAGGACTTTGAAGCAGAACCAACCAAGGCCCAGGCCATGCATGCTCACTCACTTAAGTATTACTAACTTAATTACATGTTTGGCTTAACATATATCCTAAATGTACATACACAGGGTTCCCAGCTACGCCACATTAAGCTGGCATACCGGTTTTCAGTTAACGCTTAGCTTTTCCTTGCCACTCAACTCAGCCGATTTGAGATTTGAGATGTGTTCATATTATATTGGCTCAGTACCATGCCCACCGGGCACCCTGTACTAAAACTAAAACTGCCAGATACATGGTCCACTCACACCTCCGTGGCAACTCTTGCCTAAAGGGATCCACGCACAGCAACTACCAGCCTACAGGCCAGCCCGTGAGGTGGACTCCCATATTAGGGAAATATTACTCAGCGCCATGCATACCCCCTCATATTGTTTAACATGAGTCGTTGATACTGTTTGGGGAGACGACGTGGCACATATCTTGGGTTTGATAACAGCCAGATATACACCTCTCAAACTGAGCAATTTCCGGTTGTGTTTTAAGTTTTAATTTTGTTTTAGACTTAGGTCTCTGGCATCCTAACTCAGAGGTTGAACCTATTTAAATTTAAATTAACCTGGCTCCTCAAGGCATAATTAAGACAGGCTTGTCTTCGGTGGAGCCGTCTACCCACACCCCCCATCGCCCACCTACGAGAGATGACTAACTCTCCCCTGAGGCGACTTACTCCCCTGTGCAGGTCACAGGTTATCCTATGTTCTCCCCCTTCTATTCCAACCCAAGGTTTAATTGTGTTTGTATGGTATGTGTTAACGTGTACAAAAATGTTTCTAGATATTATGCGATGTATTAGACTTTCAGCACCTATACTGTGTATAACTTGCGTAACCGCTGACTCTTCCCACACTCCGCACCTGTCTGTGCGCTTGCCCACACTTGGTCATACAATATTTCCCCCAGGCCAGCACGCCAGGTCCTACGGGATCCAAGCGCTACAGCGCTGCCTACCCAAACACCACCATGACGCTACCAACATTTAAAATCCACTCTTTAAATGTCAAAGGCCTGAACAGCCCACACAAGAGGCGCCTCTTAGTGCAAGAAATGCAGAAATCAAAGGCGGCAGTTATCTGCCTTCAGGAGACGCATCTTTGTGTCCGCAAACCCCCCCGCATCTACTCATCTCACTACCCTCAGGCTTTCCACGCGCTTTCACCCCACAAATCAAAAGGGGTTGCTATTTTTTTTCATAAAGACTGGGTTTTTATCAAGAAACGAACAGGTACACTGATAAAGAGGGGCGCCTGCTAATTCTGGTGGGTAATCTGAATGGTATGATGATGACAATAGCGTCACTATACGCACCTAATGAAGCCCAGAATACGTTTATACGCAAGTCCCTGAAACATCTCAATAAAATTAAACAAGGTCACACGATAATATGTGGAGACCTTAATTGTACCCTGAACCCTGAACTTGATATACAACGAGAATGCCACAAACCACCTACCACTCAAGCGAAATTGATAAGCGCTGAACTAAGCAAACTACTATCCCATAATGAACTTTACGATACATGGCGCTCTATGTACCCTACCAAGAGAGATTATACGTTCTTCTCACAGGTACACAGAACATATTCAAGAATAGATTTTTGTCTGGTAGACAAGGTAACCCTGAATAATATCGAAGATATACATATAGGGCAGAGGAC
This sequence comes from Pelobates fuscus, assembly GCF_036172605.1. NCBI lineage: Eukaryota > Metazoa > Chordata > Amphibia > Anura > Pelobatidae > Pelobates > Pelobates fuscus. Next base: position 99,390,734 of record NC_086327.1, read on the forward strand.
GTGGTCAGACCACGCCCCCATATCAATCACCTTCAGATCTCTACACTTAGCGAGAGGCAGGGGAAAGTGGAGACTTAATGAGAGCTTACTAGACACTCCTCATATACTTGATATAGTTGCCAAAGAAGCGACTGAATACTTCAGTATTAACATGTCAGAAGACACCCCAGTCCCAACCATCTGGGTCGCCCATAAGGCAGTCTTACGGGGCGTACTAATAAGGGAAGGGTCCAAATTTAAAAAGAAAACTACAGACAAACGTATCCTCCTACAACAAGCACTGACATCCCTCGAGTCACAAAACAAGACTAACCCAACAAAAGCCCTGACAACACAAATCACCGAGATACAGAGGGAAATACACGAACTAGACCTCTTGTCCACCGAAAGATGGATGAGATCTCTCAAACTCAAATTTTATACACAAGGGAACAAAGCAGGCAAACTACTAGCCAACAAACTAAAAAACAAACAACTACAAACCAAAATTCCTTACATAGACTCCCCCACGAGAGGCAGATTATATAACCCCTTAGACATTGTAAATGAACTGGCAAGCTATTATGACACACTTTACAACTTGAAAAACGACCCGACAACTCCCCAACCCACACCTGAGACTATAGAGGCCTTCCTAAGTAACATTTCACTACCAAAACTTTCCCCAACTGCTTGTACACTATTAGATGAACCATTCACAGAAGAAGAAGTACTCAACACTATCAAGTCCCTACCCAAACATAAGGCACCAGGCCCCGACGGGCTCTCTAATTATTACTACCACAAAATGGCGAAGATCTTGACACCCCACCTCACAGACCTATTCAACACTATTAAACGTACAGGCACGCTCCCGGCAGAGATGCTGGAGGCACATATAGTTACCTTACCCAAACCGGGCAAGCCACCCACTCAATGTGAAAACCTCAGACCAATCTCTTTACTAAACGCAGACATTAAATTGTATGCGAAACTATGGGCGACAAGACTGAAACATCACCTCCCTAACCTAGTCTCTGCCGAACAAGCGGGGTTTGTCCCAGGCAGGCAAGCGGGAGATAACACTAGGCACTTCATTAATATGATCAACTGGGCAAACATGAACAGGCAATCGGGCGCAGTTCTGGCGCTTGACGCTGAAAAAGCGTTCGACCGCCTGAACTGGCCATACATGGAAGCCACCCTACTCAAAATGGGTTTCACCAGCCAATCCCTGAGAGGAATTAAAGCACTCTACCAAATGCCCTCAGCCAAAATCTTCAACTCCGGCTTCCTATCCAACACATTCCACATAAGCAATGGCACACGCCAAGGCTGCCCGTTGTCCCCGTTACTATTCATTCTATGTCTCGAGCCACTTATACAACACCTCAAACAAGATCCCCAGATCACAGGCCTGAACACCCCAGCAGGGACCCAAAAATTAGCCCTATTCGCAGACGATGTGCTAGTGTATGTCTCCAACCCAGAACAATCCATCCCGAACCTAATGACCCTTCTCCAACAGTACGGACGAGTTTCATATTATAGGAACAACCTTAAAAAAACACAAGCCCTGCCCATAAACCTCCCACAACGCACGGTGCAGTCACTCATGGGCTCCCACCCCTTTGACTGGAGGAAGGTCTCCATAAAGTACTTAGGTATAAATCTGACCAAATCGGCCCAGCATCTTCCCAAGGAGAATCACGTCAAAGTGGCCCATACACTACAGGCGCTACTTGACAATTGGCAAGACTTGGAAATCTCTTGGCTGGGGAGGGTGAACACCATAAAGATGATGGCATTGCCCCATATCCTATACCTGTTCCGCACCATACCCATAGCAATTAACGACAAACTACTACACAAATTCCAAAGCATCTTCAATGCCTATATCTGGAAAAAAAAACCACCTAGGCTAGCTAGACGCATAACATGGCTATCCCCGAATAAAGGGGGACTAGGCATTCCAAACATTAGAATGTACTACAGAGCTGCAACCCTGGCACAAGGCCTAGAATTACTCACACGCCCCCACACACCTATATGGGCATCCCTGGAAAATGCCTGCATTCATCCACTCACTGTGCAATCCGCGCTGCGGGCGGGTGAACTAGGGACCACATCCACGAATCACCCCTTACAAAACACAAAATTTCTACTCAAGAGCTGGAAGAAATGGGCAGGCACACTCATGGGTGTGAACAATCTTCTATACTTTGCCCCTATACAAACAATCTCAGAATTATCTGAAAATATCACTATGGCAACATGGAGTGTGAATGGTATTCATTCGATAGCCCAACTATATACAGAGGCAGGTCTAAAACCGTTCCCAGTGCTACAACAGGAGTTCAAACTCCCCCCCAGGGAAGTATTCACATACATCAGGATAAAACACATCCTACACAATCTACACGCACACTACTGTGAAGAAACACAACTAACAAACTTCGGCCGACATTGCATAAGACGACCCCCACAATCGAAACCCCTATCCATGTGCTATACAGCTCTCAATGATAAGGACCCGCTCCACAAACACACCTATATGCGTTTGTGGGAACGCGAGCTTGAAGTTAGCATCCCGACGCCAATATGGCTACAAGCAATACAGACAACCAGGAAAGTGTCCCACAGCCTAGCACATTGGGAAGCCTACTGTAAAATACTTATGCGATGGTACCTGGTGCCGGCCAAGTTGTCTATCATGTATAAGACATCACCATCTACCTGCTGGAGATGTGATGCCCCCAGGGGAGATATGGCACACATATTCTGGACATGTCCCGCACTAAAAGGCTTTTGGAGACTAATAGGAGAGGCTATTAAACTGATTACCCACCGCAAAATCCCATTTACGCCAGAATGCTTCCTCCTACACCTGTCCCCGGAATTGTTAATAGACAAAGCCAAACATGTACTCCTGCATATTTTAACTGCAGCTAAATCCAGCATAGCATGTCACTGGAAGAAAAGGAGTGCTCCACAACCACTAGAGGTATGGGATAGGTTAGATAATATTGCCACATACGAGCGCATGGCCTACAAGATACAAGGTCAAGTGGAATCCTACTCCACACACTGGGAAAGTTGGCACACGACACGCACAGAAATCACGAAACTTCGAATCTTAGACAATTGACATCATTCATATCCAAGGTTCCACAGGCTAGCATCTGAGAGTCTGATCCGCTCCCCACCACTCAGACAAGTAACACAAAACGCGCACCACATGGTATTGACACGCACCACTTGCGATATATTGTACAAACACTTGGTTAATATGTTACCCCCCTGTTTGCTCCCTCTACTATGCTACCCCTCCATCCCGACCTATGAACATGCACGCAGTACACCGAAACACAGTCCACAGGTCAGAAATTAGCCATCATTTCTAAATAATTGATAGCACATAAAATGACAGCGAGAGAACCACTTGGAGATGGTTTCTGGCGGATAATGTGTGATCTGTATGTTATAAACTATGCTAATTAACTGCTAATATTCTTTCTGTTAAATATGATCAATGTCTACTGTGTACTTTGCAATGAGATAATATGACCATGTATGTTCATGTACCCCTCCCTATTTCTTTTTTCTGTATCCCTCATTACCGTTTGATAACTATATGGTAACAAAACCTTAATAAAAACGAGACATTGAAAAAAAAAAAAAAATCAATAAATCAGTTTCAGAAGTTGATTATTAATCCCTTAATAAAATGGGATAGGTTGCTGACTGGATAAGAGACATAACTGTAAAATATATGAGGCTTATCAGCTGGCAAAACATAGTAGGGTGTTCTAGAATTATTTATTACAACTAATCAACAGAACCAACGGAGTGGTTAGGGTTAGAGTGGGACTTGGGTCAATTTACCAAGTTAAAGGGACACTCCAGGCACCCAGACCACGTCTGCCCATTGGAGTGGTCTGGGTGCCAACTCCCACTACTCTTAACCCTGCAACTGTAATTATTGCAGTTTTTTATAAACTGCAAAAATTACTTTGTAGGGTTAACTCCATCTCTAGTGGCTGTCTACTAGACAGCCACTAGAGGGCCCTTCCTGACTCGTAGCAAAGATTTTCTTTGCTAGAGCGTCGCTGGACGTCCTCACGCTGTGTGAGGACCTCCAGCGTCGCTCAATTCCCCATAGGAAAGCATTGGAAAGCATGTGCAGCATTGCCGCGCATGCGCATTAGGTCTCCCTGGCCGGTGGGCGGGATCAGTCTCGCCTACCGGCCGACAAAGTCAGAAGGAGGAGCGGCGCGGAGGAGGAAGCAGTGACCACCCCTTCAGCAACTGGGGATTGGGGGTGGGAGGGAGGGAGAGGGAACCTGCAGTGCCAGGAAACCGGATTGTTTTCCTTTAAGAGTTAAAAGGGGTTACAGTTAGATATGTGACTTAGGGTTATGAGAATATCCAGGGTTAGAAGTAATTAGTATGATAATTAGGGGGGGGTGCTTACAGTTAAAGGGGCCTTAAGTTAGAATTTATTGGTATCCAACGTTTCAGAAGAGATCACCATGTAGATGTCTTAACCCTAAGCCTTCTTTCAAAATGTGGAAAAAAGACATATTGAAGGAAAGGAAGTATAAAGTAAATGTGAGAAATATATATAGTAAAAGTGCAAAACAGAAAATGCAGAGCATAAAGTGTAAATCTAGATACTGGAAATATGGAAATAAGAAAAAAATATATAATTGTTTTGTAAAAGCAAAACAATGATAAATGCATGCTTTCAAAAAAAATAAATGCATACTTAACCCCTTAAGGACACATGACATGTGTGACATGTCATAATTCCCTTTTATTCCAGAAGTTTGGTCCTTAAGGGGTTAAAGGTTTTGGTGCAAACATAGAATGTAGACTCACCTGCCAAGCCAAAGGCAAATCTCATCTGGAAATCCTCCTTTTATCTATTAGTTTATATGAAACCTAGTGGACTAAGCCTGGCCTTTCCATGGATATCTTGCATACCTCTTGAAATGTCAAAATATCATTGTAACTGTAACGTGTGTCTCTTAATTGTTTTCTCATGGTTTATCTCAATAGCAATAGCTACTCAGTCAGGTGTGTTGCTAGGGAGGGACCAACCCAGGCCAACCCAACCCAGACCAACCCAGGCCTTAGGTCTGATTTTAGCACCATTTTGTTTTAAACCTTGAGTCTCCTTAAAATCTGCGATTTGTCTTTATTTATCTTTATTTATTTTCTCAATTGTAATATTGAGAGACGAATAACACCTCCAACCGCAGACTTTCCATTAACCCCTTTGACTTATTCTTTCATAATGAACCTACAATTTATGTAATTATGTAACGATTAAACATACAAGAAACAGCATTTTAAATAGCAATAAATTATTGGGTGAAATGGGCCATAAAAAAATACCTTTAGCTGGAGCACTTGATCGTTTTTCCACCTAGCAACAGCCCTGTAATTGTGTTTTACCTGTTTGTTTTGTATTTTTTTTTATATGTATTCACGCCTACAGATACAGTGTTTTTTTCTACTTACAGCACACATATAATGCTATGAAGAAGTGTGTTCCTGTTATGATACACATAACTTGGGCTTAAATTAAAAAACATATTTCATTTATACACTGTGCTAGCAGTAAATCTAGCAAATTCATAGATTTTAAGCTAATGCACTTAAGAGTTTCAGTCTCTCTTTCATCTGTCACTGACTTTTTTGGAGTTTACATTTCATAGAATTTTCCTGACCACATATGGTAAGTTTACAGGTAAGGGTCTATATATGTTATGTTTTTGATTCCTGCTGGGGTTTAAGACCTTTCATCTCCAATTCAGCTTGTTTTTCATTATTCTTCACTGCCTGCCTATCACTGTTTTTTGCCTCTATAAACTGTTTGTCACTGTGTTCCTTTCCACTGTCCAGATATAGAATATTCTCCTGCTGTATTCTATTCCACGGTATGGAACTGCTTGTCCCTGTGTTCCATTCCACAATATAGAACTGTCTGTCCTTGTGTTCCATTACACGGTATGGAACTGCTTGTCCCTGTGTTCCATTCCACAATATAGAACTGTCTGTCCTTGTGTTCCATTACACAGTATGGAACTGCTTGTCCCTGTGTTCCATTCCACAATATAGAACTGTCTGTCCTTGTGTTCCATTACACGGTATGGAACTGCTTGTCCCTGTGTTCCATTCCACAATATAGAACTGTCTGTCCTTGTGTTCCATTACACAGTATGGAACTGCTTGTCCCTGTGTTCCATTCCACAATATAGAACTGTCTGTCCTTGTGTTCCATTACACGGTATGGAACTGCTTGTCCCTGTGTTCCATTCCACAATATAGAACAGCCTTTATCTATGTTCCTTTCCACAATATAGAACTGCCTTTCCTTGTGTTCCATTAGACAGTATAGAACTGCCTGGCCTTGTGTTCCATTACACAGTATAGCACCGCATGGCCTTGTGTTCCATTACACAGTATAGAACTGCATGGCCTTGTGTTCCATTACACAGTATAGAACTGCATGGCCTTGTGTTCCATTACAGAGTATAGAACCGCCTGGCCTTGTGTTCCATTACAGAGTATAGAACCGCCTGGCCTTGTATTCCATTACAGAGTATAGAACCGCCTGGCCTTGTATTCCATTACACAGTATAGCACCGCATGGCCTTGTGTTCCATTACAGAGTATAGAACCGCCTGGCCTTGTATTCCATTACACAATATAGATGTCAGGATCGGGACAGGGATCCAACACGCAGAGTACAGACAGTAGAAAGGTACGTATACCGGACCTTAGAATGGCCGGACTAACGTACGGAGATAGAGAGAATGGTCAAAGGCAAGCCGAGGTCGAGGGAACGAGAAGACAGGTAAGCGAGGAACAAGCCGAGTAAAAGGGTAACAGAGATAAGCAGAGTAATACAAACAAGCCGGGTCGGAACCAAAAGGATAACTGGAATACAAGAGCACTGGGTGACTAGACAGGCTAGAACCACGACAGGGCAATGAGCAAATGGAAGAAGCACTGTTAAATACCCTGGCTCAGGAGAGTAGACACGCCTCCGACGAGTCCTGATTAGTTTCTAGACAATTGAGTGACAGGTCGGTCCGGGTTGGCGTCATGACGTCGACTGCTGGGCGTCGTGTTACAAAAGGAAGTGGATCCCTCGCGGCCGGCGTGTAAATGACCGGAAGGACCGCGAGGCACGGAAGAAACAGCCCTTCTGGACGGATAAACTTCTAAGTCTCTACCTCTCTCAGAGGTAGAGACTTCAGGTACCCTGACAGTACCCCCCCCCCCCTCTCAGATACGCCCACCGGGCGGAAGGAACCGGGACGAGATGGGAAGTGGGAGTGAAACGCCCTGCAGAGGCGAGGAGCATGAACATCCTCTTGAGGTACCCAACTCCTCTCCTCAGGACCATATCCTTTCCAGTCGACCAGATATTGTACTCTCCCCCGGGAGATTCGAGAATCGATGATAGAGTTGACCTCATACTCCTCCTGACCCTCCACCTGAACAGAGCGAGGAGAGGATACCGTGGAGGAAAATCTGTTGCAGACTAGCGGTTTCAGCAATGAAACATGAAAGGAGTTAGGGATGCGTAAGGCAGATGGGAGAGCTAGACGATACGCAACTGGGTTAATTCGAGTCAGAACCCTGTAAGGTCCCCTCCAATAAATGTCTCCACTCCTTTAAAGCCATAATGACCGCTAATAATTCCCTGTCACCGATGTCATATCTGCTCTCAGGACCAGACAGTTTCTTGGAAAAAAAACCACAAGGGTGTAGTGGTTTGTCCACCCCTAACCTTTGTGACAGAATAGCACCTACGCCTGTCTCAGAGGCATCGACCTCGAGTAGGAACGGCAGAGTCGTATCAGGATGGACTAAAATTGGAGCAGAGGCAAAAAGTTCCTTGAGAGTCTTGAAAACAACGAGAGCTTCAGTAGACCAAGTCTTAGTGTCAGCCCCCTGTCTGGTCATATTGGTAATAGGCGCAATAATAGAAGAGTATCCCTTAATGAAGTGCCTATAATAATTGGAGAAACCAATAAACCTCTGAATAGCCTTGAGTCCCTTAGGCAATGGCCAGTCTAAAATAGACTGGAGTTTGTCGGGATCCATCTTAAAGCCTTCCCCAGAAATCACGTAACCAAGAAAGTCTATCTGAGACTGGTCAAAACTACATTTCTCCAATTTGCAGTATAACCCATGTTGAAGAAGTTTGTGTAATACCTTTCTGACTTGTCTGTGGTGGGTCTCAATCTCTCTAGAGTGTATAAGTATGTCGTCCAGGTACACAATAACACAATCATGTTGAAATTCCCTGAGAACTTCATTAATCAAATCCTGAAATACTGCCGGTGCGTTACAAAGACCAAAAGGCATGACCGTGTATTCATAATGCCCATAACGGGTATTGAACGCTGTCATCCACTCGTGTCCTTGCTGGATTCTCACCAAGTTATATGCCCCTCTGAGATCCAACTTGGTGAAAATTTTAGAGCCCTTTAGGCGATCAAACAGCTCGGTAATCAAGGGGATCGGATAGGCATTTCTGATGGTTATTTTATTCAAACCTCGGTAATCAATGCAAGGTCTTAGGGAACCATCCTTCTTTTTAACAAAAAAAAAACCAGCCCCGGCAGGAGAAGAAGATCTCCTAATGACTCCTTTGTCTAGATTCTCCCGAATATATTCCTCTAGAACTGAATTCTCTTTGGTGGATAGAGGATATACATTGCCCCTCAGAGGCATGGTACCAGGTAGTAGATTAATTTTACAATCAAAAGTCCTGTGTGGAGGTAGAGTATCAGCATTCCTTTTGTCGAATACTGCTTTTAAATCCAGGTACAGAGGCGGTATCTGTATATCTGTAGACTGGGTAGAACTACCTGGTGTGTTAATTACACCCAATGGAGAAACCCTCCGTAAACACCTCTCCTGGCAACCCTGGCCCCATGAGAGTATCTCCCCTAACTCCCAATCAATAATAGGGTTATGTCTCTTTAACCATGGGTAACCCAGGACTATGGGAACAGAAGGGGACGAAATAAGCATAAGCGATAAATTTTCCTTGTGTAAGATACCAACAGTTAAGTTAACGGGTATGGTTTCACGAAAGATAACAGGCTCAAGTAAAGGTCTACCATCTATGGCCTCAACGGCCAAGGGTGTATCCCTTAACTGGGATGGGATAGTGTGTTTAGTAGCAAAGGCCTGGTCGATAAAATTCTCAGCAGCTCCGGAATCTATCAAAGCCATGGTCTTTAGTACTCCCTTCTCCCAAGTTAAAGAAACTGGTAGCAGAAGCCTGTGATCTTTATAATTATGAGTAGAGGACAAAATAGAAACACCCAAGGCCTGTCCTCTAGAGAAACTTAGGTGCGGGCGTTTCCCGAGCGATTAGGACAATTCAGGCGTAAGTGACCTCTGACTCCCCAATACATACACAATCCCTCCCTTCTCCTGTACTGTCTCTCCTCTTCTGAGAGGCGAGTATTGCCTATCTGCATAGGTTCAGGAAACAGTGAGGTAGTGGAATCAGGACTTTGAAATGCGGGAGCTAATTTAAAGGAAGGTCTAAAGTTCCTCTCTCGAGTGTTCTGTCTCTCTCTTAAACGCTCATCAATACGAGAAATGAACGAAATTAAATCCTCCAAACTTTCAGGAAGCTCTCTAGTAGCAACCTCGTCAAGGATTACATCTGATAGCCCGTTCAAAAATACATCTATATAAGCCTGCTCATTCCACTTAACTTCTGCCGCCAAAGACCTGAACTCTAGTGCATAATCCACAAGTGTTCGGTTCTCTTGTCTCAGGCGCAAAAGTAATCTAGCTGCATTGACCTTTCTACCAGGAGGGTCAAAAGTTCTTCTAAAGGCAGCTACAAAGGCATTATAATTATATACTAACGGGTTATCATTCTCCCATAATGGGTTGGCCCATCTCAGAGCTCTCTCAATGAGTAAGGTGATAATAAATCCAACCTTCGCCCTATCTGTAGGATAGGAGCGAGGTTGTAATTCAAAGTGGATACTGATCTGGTTTAAAAAACCACGACACTTCTCAGGTGAACCACCATAACGTACTGGTGGGGTAATACGGGAAGAGGCACCTACAGTGGCTACCTCTAGGCCTGAACTCACAGGGGAAATAGAAGTAGTACGTGTCTCCTCTGGTGGGTTATTAGCACGAGATAATAACGCCTGTAGTGCTAGGGCCATCTGATCCATTCTGTGTTCCATGGCTTCAAACCTAGGATCGGAAGGACCAAGCTGACTGTTTGTACTTGCAGGATCCATTGGCCCTGTCGTAATGTCAGGATCGGGACAGGGATCCAACACGCAGAGTACAGACAGTAGAAAGGTACGTATACCGGACCTTAGAATGGCCGGACTAACGTACGGAGATAGAGAGAATGGTCAAAGGCAAGCCGAGGTCGAGGGAACGAGAAGACAGGTAAGCGAGGAACAAGCCGAGTAAAAGGGTAACAGAGATAAGCAGAGTAATACAAACAAGCCGGGTCGGAACCAAAAGGATAACTGGAATACAAGAGCGCTGGGTGACTAGACAGGCTAGAACCACGACAGGGCAATGAGCAAATGGAAGAAGCACTGTTAAATACCCTGGCTCAGGAGAGTAGACACGCCTCCGACGAGTCCTGATTAGTTTCCAGACAATTGAGTGACAGGTCGGTCCGGGTTGGCGTCATGACGTCGACTGCTGGGCGTCGTGTTACAAAAGGAAGTGGATCCCTCGCGGCCGGCGTGTAAATGACCGGAAGGACCGCGAGGCACGGAGGAAACAGCCCTTCTGGACGGATAAACTTCTAAGTCTCTACCTCTCTCAGAGGTAGAGACTTCAGGTACCCTGACAATAGAACTGCCTGGCCTTGTGTGTTTTAGGTGTATTTTACTGTCTAGGTGTATTTTACTATTAATCATAGGCGTGCGCACGGGGTGTGCCGGGTGTGCCTGGGCACACCCTAATCCCGCGGCACGCCTATGTATATTGAGACCGGCAGGGGAGATCTCAGGCTCTGCTCTCAGCCTCCCTCCTCACTGACCCACATGCAGGGAGGGAGGCAGGAGAGGACCCGGCGGAGCTATTGCCGGCAGCTCTGCCGGGTTCCTCTCGCGAGATATGAGCGTTGCCGTGGCAACGCTCAAATCTCGCGAGAGTGAACTCTAGCCCCAGAGGGGCTAGAGTTCACTCTCCACTGGACCACCAGGGATGGAATCAGCAGCAACAAGGATCCCCCTCCCTACAAAAGGTAAGAAGGGAGGGGGGATAGCAAGTAATGTACCCCCACCTCCACCCCCACAATCACCCACACACATACAGCACACACACACATACAGCACCCACAGACATACACAGCACCCACACACATACAACACCCACAGACATACACAGCACCCACAGACATACACAGCACCCACAGACATACAGCACCCACAGACATACACAGCACCCACACACATACAGCACCCACAGACATACACAGCACCCACAGACATACACAGCACCCACAGACATACAGCACCCACAGACATACAGCACCCACAGACATACAGCACCCACAGACATACACAGCACCCACAGACATACACAGCACCCACAGACATACAGCACCCACAGACATACAGCACCCACAGACATACACAGCACCCACAGAAATACACAGCACCCACAGACATACAGCACCCACAGACATACAGCACCCACAGACATACAGCACCCACAGACATACACAGCACCCACAGACATACAGCACCCACAGACATACACAGCACCCACAGACATACAGCACCCACAGACATACAGCACCCACAGACATACACAGCACCCACACACATACAGCACCCACAGACATACACAGCACCCACAGACATACACAGCACCCACAGACATACACAGCACCCACAGACATTCACAGCACCCACAGACATACAGCACCCACAGACATACAGCACCCACAGACATACACAGCACCCACAGACATACAGCACCCACAGACATACAGCACCCACAGACATACAGCACCCACAGACATACAGCACCCACAGACATACACAGCACCCACACACATACAGCACCCACACACATACAGCACCCACAGACATACACAGAACCAACACACATACAGCACCCACAGACATACACAGCACCAACACACATACAGCACCCACACACAGCACCCTCACACACACACAGCACACTAACAGCACCCTCACACACACAGCACACTAACAGTACCCTCACAAACACAAACAGGACCCTAACAAACACGCACACAGCACACTACCAGTACCCTCACACACAGTACATTAACAGCACCCTCACAAGCGCACACACACACACACAAACAGCACCCTCACACACAGTACATTAACAGCACCCTCACAAGCGCGCACACACAAACACCCTCACCCACATAGCACACTACCAGCACCGTCACACACACATCACACTAACAGCACACACACACAGCAGTGTGTGTATGTGTGTATGTATTTGTATGTGTGTGTATATATATATATATATATACATACATATATATACTTATATATATGCGGCGTGTGCTTGTGCTTTAGGGTGCACACCCTAATGCAATAGGCTGCGCACGCCTATGCTATTAATATATATATAATTATATATATATATATATTATCAAATTACACGTAGACTGATACTGATTAAATATATATATATATAATTATTGTTATATATATTTATATATAATATAAAAAAAATTAAATACGTTAAAAATAAAATTAAAAAAATTATTAAAAATAAATAATTAAAAAATATATAGATGTGTGTTATTTCGTTCTAACTGTATTGTGATATTAATATATATATATTTATATCAAAATACACGTAGAACGAAATAATATATATATGTATATACATAAATATATACGTATATATCACTATATATATACCTATATATAAATAAAAATATTTTTTTAAAATTATATATATATATATACATATATATACACATACGTATATATATACATATATTAATTCTACATATATATTTATGTAATATTTTTACATAATTGGGTATCTTAATTAATTACAATTAGCGGGACCTGCCTGACAACCCATGCCGAAAGTATAGGGAATTTAATTTGCTACTACTATATTTAACCCTATAACTTTCCAAGACACCATAAAACCTGTACATGGGGGGTACTGTTTTAATCGGGAGACTTCGCTGAACACAAATATTAGTGTTTCAAAACAGTAAAATGTATTACAACGATGATATAGCCAGTAAAAGTGACTTTTTTTGCATTTTTCACGCACAAACAGCACTTACACGGACGATATTATTGCTGTGATACTTTTTACTGTTTTGAAACACAAATATTTGTGTTCAGTGAAGTCTCCCATATACAACAGTACCGCTCATGTACAGGTTTTATGGTGTTTTCAAAAGTTACAGCATCAAATATAAGGCTTGTGTTTCATTTTTTTCACATTAAAATTCGCCAGATTGGTTACGTTGCCTTTGAGACCCTATGGTAGCCCAAGAATGAAAATTCCCCCTGTGATGGCATACCATTTGCAATAGTAGACAACCCAAGGTATTGCAAATGGGGTATGTCCAGTCTATTTTAGTAGCTACTTAGTCACAAACACTGGCCAAAATTGGCGTTTTCTGCATTTTTCACACACAAACAAATACTAACGCTAACTTTGGCCAGTGTTTGTGACCAAATGGCTACTAAAAATGACTGGACATACCCCATTTGCAATACCTTGGGTTGTCTACTATTGCAAATGGTATGCCATTATGGGTGTAAATTTAATTCCTGGGCTACTATACAGTCTCAAAGGCAATGTAACCAATCTGGCGAATTTCAATTTTAAATGTAACGTGCTATATTTGACCCTGTAACTTCCCAAAACACCATAAAACCTGTACATAGGGGGTACTGTTTTACACGTGAGACTTTGCTGAATACAAATATGTGTATTTTATTGCAGTAATACCAAACAGTATTATGACATTGACAGTTAAAATGTCATGTAGAACTAAACAAATAACATTTCTTATTTTCTCCCATTTTTTCATATTAAATTATGTTTCATAGCTAAATATTTGATATTAAATGAAAGCCCTGATTCTCCTGAATAAAATGATATATAATAAGGGGGGGTGCATTTAATATGAAAGAGGTGAATTACGGTTGGACAGACATATAGCGCAAATTCCAGGTTTTGTTTACGTTTTGTTTTGTTCACAACGTGTACATTTGGCTCAGTCCTTAAGGGGTTAAAATGTAAAATACCATTTTACAGTTCTTGTTACCATGACTTTTGCTCTCTGATTGGCTAGAACATGGCTTGAAGAACCAGATAACCAGATGAGAGGAAATCAGATTGGCTGACTTTTTATTAATGGAATCTTACTGAGCAAAGTGCTCAGCAGTCTTCCCTCCATCAAGCTGAGAGTATTGTTTTTGTTTTTTTTTATGTCCATTTCGAAGAGCAGAAGGTGAGGACTGTGGGGTTTGGTTGACTCAGCTGGATCTGATTGGTGCAAAACCTTTCCTTACAGCTGTGGGTTTACCATACTTATAGCTGTAGTTGCATTGCACAGCCAACATTTAGCCCCACTGATTCCAGAAGGAAACTATTATGTACTTGAAATATTGTCATTGTATGCCAATATCTGATTTTCTTTTTGTTTCTTGGAACCACGACCACATTGGTACAGTTTCACTCTTGATTAATTAAGAATCGCAAATCTTGGCAATAACACTGAGAGGATTAGGTAGGTGTAGCTGTTGTTTAAACACCGATATCACCGGTCTTGATTGCCATTTAATGCTTTAGCCTTTAACACAAACAGTCTGGATCACATAAAAGTTGTTCACATTCAGCAGAAAACCTTTGACATACATTCTCTACCAAAGTGTTATGTATCAGAAAGCTTATGTATAATAGATTTAAAAATATGCAAACATACCACCACCTTAGATATATTGATATTAAAACCACAGGAGCATCAATAGGAATCACCGGAGTTTATTTCACAATACAGAACAACGTGCCATTATTTTCCATTGCACAATATAGAGCTAGCAGCCACTGTGTTCCATTCCACAGTAAAATAAAAAACCATCAGCCGCTGCATTCCTTTCCATAGTATCGAATCCCAATCCACTGTGTTCCATTCTAGACTACAAAGACCCCTAAAGTTTTTATAGAAAAAAGAAAAAAAAAACACCTTAGACACCACTGGGTTTAGAACTACCAGGCACTGTGTTCCATTCCACAATGATGAACTGCCTGTTACTGTGCTCCATTCCACAGTATAGAACCACCAGCCACTGAGCTCCGTTTCATGCTGTAGAAATGCTAGTCCCTGTGCTCTTCTCCACAGTAGAGAACCACCTGTATTCCATTTTATTATATAGAGCCACTTGTCCCTGTGTCCCATTCCACAATAGAGTACCACCTGTCACTGTGGTCTAATCTATAGTATAAAATCGCCTGTTACTGTGTTTATTTCCACAGTGGATGACATCTTGTTTACTTACAGGGCCATTGCAGGCACCATAACAGCTTCAACTGAAAATTTTGTCATTGTGCAAGGAGGTTCCAGAGACGTGCTTACCTTCTGTAAACTTATGGTTTATGTCAGCTCTGCCCCTTCAATCCAAATGCATAAGGTAAAAAAATCAAGGAGGTGTAACTAGATGCTAAATGGGCACACACAGTGCTACAATTTATTGAAGGACCAAACAACAAATGTTTAGGGTTTTCTCGGGTATTAATATACATTTGACAAACAGTTTCCTTTGAATATCCAGCTACTACATTCATTATTCTGTTTATAGCCACACACAGCCTGCATATTGAGTGAGTGTGATTCCTCTTCTAGGATCTTACTTCAGAGCCACTTGGATTCCATATTGGAATATGTATGCAATGACTTATGTTGGCAAAGCATCAGGGGGCTGGATTTCACATTATTTGGCTTTCCTGGTTTAAAAGGGAAAATCTAGTCACCAGAACCATTATAGCTTAATGTAGCTGTTCTGATGTCTATAGCCTGTTTCTGATGGCTTTTTAATGTTCAGAGCATTTGTATCACCTCTAGTGACAGTCACTCAGTTGGCCATTAGAGGTGCTTCCTAGTCCAGTGCTACAGTGTGCATCACCTACATTCAATATCTTCACTGTCACAAACATATCTGTGCCTGGCTCCTGCGCCGCTCCTTGGGCCACGCGGGCAGAATGCACTGCGGTACTGCAGTCGTCAGGCTGCGCGGCTCGAACGTTTCACATGGCCGTGCGGCCTGAAGAGTATACTCCCCTACAGTCCCGTGAATGGCTCCCTCTGCTGGGTCGCAGGCCGAACTGTAGATCCTTAAATAATTACATTTCCCATGATGTCAAACCAGTATAGGGATCACATCACCTAGGCGACCCCATGCTGTTTTGGGTCGCAGAAATGACGCGGACCAATGAGATCTCGTTTGAACCTATTTAAGGCCTGTTATAGCCCTTACTCGGTGCTCTATCGTGGTTTCTGTCCTGATACACATGAGTGCTATATATGTTTCCCTTGTCGTATTCCTGTTATTGACCTCGGCTCATATTTGACTTGTGATGTCTGATATCCTGACCTCGGCTTTGTATTTTGACTTGTGATTTCTCATATCCTGAGAAATGGGACCAATGGGATCTTGTTTGAACCTATTTAAGGCCTGTTGTAGCCCTTACTCAGTGCTCTATCGTGGTTTCTGTCCTGATACACATTAGTGCTATATATGTCTCCCTTGTCGTATTCCTGTTATTGACCTCGGCTCATATTTGACTTGTGATGTCTGATATCCTGACCTCGGTTTTGTGTTTTGACTTGTGATTTCTCATATCCTGATCCGGCTTCGTAAATGACTTGTGATTGCTGGTATCCGACATGGATTTGTATATACTCTGTGTATTTCTGTATTCCTGACCTTGGCTTACCCGACCTTGTTTCTTGCTGTACTAACACGTTAAGTCCTGCCATTCTTAGGCTCAGTAATACGTCTTTCGGATCCACCTTTTGCGGCTTTCCACTTTCCTGCATGTTGGGGTAAGATTCCTGTGACATCCACGCTCTGCATGGAGCTGCTGAACATTCCCCATAGAGATGCATTGATTCAATGCTGTGATGAAGTGCCCTTCGCCACTTGTGCCTGGAGGGGACTACTGGCTAGCCTCCTGCCCTCCGACTATGGCCCCTGTGCTGATAGCTGTATTTTACCCTGCAGAAAGGTTTATTTGTGTATTTCTGCCGGGGTGTTCGGGACTTTCAGTATGTGAGTAGTGCTACCCCAGATAGCTATGCCATGGAGCCTATTCGTGTAACAAAAGACTATGGAAAAGACTTGGGCTACATGGCGATTGAACTGTATGTATGTGATCTGAGCGCCATTCGGTAATAATGTGCACTCAGATCTAAGCTATCTGGGGATATGTTGCATGTATATGTTTTATGTAGTAATTGTAACATTGTGTAATTTTAGGTCTTTTTGTAACCATGTGGTTAATGGAGTCTTGCCTCTGTCCTGGGAGATAATTTGATTACTTCCCAATTATCTCCAGGATAGAGAGAGGAGGGATTGTGATGTCACTTTTGTTTTTATTGTCTGTGATTGGCTAATATCCAATATGTGTCCCATTGTTCCATCAGGTCCCCTAGGGGAGTGTCCACCTGGTGAACACTTGCATAAATACCGGGTAGGTAGCCCTCAATAAACCAGACCTACTTGCACCTTTCTTGAAGCCTTGGCTCATGCTTGGGGGTAGGGATACCTACACTCTGGGGATTGCTATAATCACTTACTCCCCACAGTAAGCTCTTGTAAGAGCTTGATTTGTTCCTGCTACGCTCCCTGGATTTAGGAGAGGTTCACCCACTGGGAGCTGGATCCTGGTCGTGGATCCAGGGTGGGTGAGAGACGGCGAGACCCCGGCGCAGCTGCATTGCTGGAAGTGGGGTCCGCAGTGCTGATGGTGTTGGTTGGAGTGCTCGGAGTCCTCGTCAAGCGCTAGGAGCATCGATTGGCGGAGGTACTCGGTCGGAGTGGCAGTGGCCCGTCACAAATGCATCTCTAAAGGAGATGCTGATTGGAGCAGCAGGCGTTTTTGATGAGATTAATGAGCTCAGCCATGGAGATGGGGTCAGCCACGACAAGACCGGCCCAACCTGGGTGAAAAGGTGTGTCAAAACACCTTTTCCCATGCGATTGGAGGGGAACCAGTACCTTAACAGACACACTCATTGATTTGACACACACACTCATTGATTTGACACACTGACAGACATGCACACACACACGCACTGGCAGACACACACGCACTGGCAGACACACACGCACTGGCAGACACACACGCACTAGCAGACACACACGCACTGGCAGACACACACGCACTGGCAGACACACACGCACTGGCAGACACACACGCACTGGCAGACACACACACTGGTAGACACATTTACTCTTACTGACAGACACAGACATACACAGACACACATACTCACAGACACACACACACATACTCACAGACAGATGCACACTTACTGACGTGACACACACACTCACTGACTGACTGATAGAGACACATTTATTGACAGACACACACACACTCATTGATTTAACACACTGACAGACATACAGACACACACGCACTGGCAGACAACGCACTGGCAGAAACACTTACTCTCAATGACAGGCACACAAAATGCCGCCCCTGTCCAAATGTCCTATGAACAGGCTCGGCCCTGCCTGACACTATAGTGCATGTGTGGCTGTTTAGGTCTTAAGCCCTACTTCGATCACTCTGAAAAGGTGTTTTTACTCACTTTTTCTTCCACGTCATGCCAGTTTTGCCATGGCTGGTCCCATCTTCATGGCTGAGATTCTCAATTTCCCATAGGAAAGCACTGGGAGGCCATTGTGCACACACGTCAAAACGCTGTGCTGCACCAATCAGCATTTCCTCTTCGAGATGCATTGAATCAATGCATCTCTATGGTAAACATTCAGCTCCTCTATTCAGAGCATGAAGACGCTGGTAGCACCTGCAGTGGCGGTCTTAGTGAAAAGGCAGTGTTTACATTAAAAAGCCTACAGGAGCAGGCTACAAACACCAGGACAACTACATTAAGCTGTAGTTGTTCTGGTCAGTATAATGTCTCTTTAACCCCTTAAGGACCAAACTTCTGGAATAAAAGGGAATCATGACATGTCACACATGTCATGTGTCCTTAAGGGGTTAAGGTGGAATTATGAACACCACTAACTATGCTTTGGAAGCTGCTCTAGCCAATGAAATATGTAGAGGCATTCATTTTAAATTTCACTTTATAGAGGGGACAGTCCCTATTTTGGGCCCAAATTAATCTGTCCTTCTTTTCTATTCTAACCACATTATTGGTGTGTCTCAGTGTATAACATAGTTCTACAGAAGTAATACTCTCAGTATTGTGTCTTTCAACTACAATAAATGTGTTTACAACCAGTTTGTTTAACCCCTTAAGGACGGAGGACGGTTCAGGACCGTCATCGGCATTTTTGCGTTGCCGACCGGTGACGGTCCTGAACCGTCCTAACCGTCCAATGTACTTACCCGATCGCCGTCGTTCCCCCGGCGGCGATCGGCGTTGGTCCCGGTGTGGGGAGACTGCCTGCAGCCTAGACAGTCTCCCCATGGCGGTTTAGGACCCCTGTGGCCATGTGATCGCCCAACAGGGCGACCACATGGTCACAATAGGTGTCCAAGTATCTGCCTGCAGGGGGACTGCCTGTGCTGACAGGCAGTCTCCCTGCAACTGTAAAATCATTAAAAAAAATTAAAGTGAAAGTAAATAAAAAAATATATATTATTATATATGTGTATATATATGATATATAGACATATATTATACCTATATAATATATGTCTATATATCATATATATAATGTCATGCTAAGTGTATTTTTATATTAATATGTACATATATTAATATAAAAATACACTTATAATTAATTTACACACGTTTATATATATATATATATATATATATATATATATAATATATATATAATAACTATATATATTGTATATATATATTATTATAAAATACAAATAATAAATAATTTAAATTAAATTAAAAAAATTAAAAATAATAATAAAAATGAAAAAAAAATTATATATCTATACGAAATTTTATTCTAACTGTATTTTGATATTAATATATATATATTTATATCAAAATACACTTAGAATGAAATTGTGTATATATATCTATGTATATATAAATAAATAAAAAGAATGCGAACTATTCATATGTCCATATACAAAATGACATAAATAATTATATAAATATACACGTAGACTTCAAATATATAAATATGCATATATATTTAAATTCTACGTGCGTATTTATGTAATATTTTTACATAATTAAGTTATTTTATTGATTGCAATTTAAGGGACCTGCCTGCCAACCCAGGCCGAAAGTCCAGAGAATTTAATTTGCTATCACTGTATTTTACCCTGTATATCAAAATACACTTAGAATGAAATTGTGTATATATATCTATGTATATATAAATAAATAAAAAGAATGCGAACTATTCATATGTCCATATACAAAATGACATAAATAATTATATAAATATACACGTAGACTTCAAATATATAAATATGCATATATATTTAAATTCTACGTGCGTATTTATGTAATATTTTTACATAATTAAGTTATTTTATTGATTGCAATTTAAGGGACCTGCCTGCCAACCCAGGCCGAAAGTCCAGAGAATTTAATTTGCTATCACTGTATTTTACCCTGTAACGTTCTACGACACCCTAAAACCTGTACATGGGGGGTACTGTTTTACTCGGGAGACTTCGCTGAACACAAATATTAGTGATTCAAAACAGTAAAACATATCACAGCGATGATATTGTCAGTGAAAGTGACTTTTTTTGCATTTTTCACACACAAACAGCACTTTTACTGATGATATAATTGTTGTGATACATTTTCCAGTTTTGAAACACTAATATTTGTGTTCAGCAAAGTCTCCTGAGTAGAACAGGACCCCCCATGTACAGGTTTTATATCGTTTTTGAAAGTTACAGGGTCAAATATATGGGTCAAATATTTTTACATTGAAAATGGCCAGGTTGGTTAGGCTGCCTTTGAGAGCGTATGGTAGCCCTGGAATGAGAATTACCCCCATGATGGCATACCATTTGCAAAAGAAGACAACCCAAGGTATTGCAAATGGGGTATGTCCAGTCTTTTTTAGTAACCACTTAGTCACAAACACTGGCCAAAATTAGCGTTCAATTTAGTTTTTTACTTTTTTCACACACAAACAAATATGAACGCTAACTTTGGCCAGTGTTTGCGACTAAGTGGCTACTAAAAAAGTCTGGACATACCCCATATTGAATACCCTGGGTTGTCTACTTTTAAAAAAATATGTACATGTGGGGTGTTATTTAGCAATTTATGACAGATAATAGTGTTACAATGTCACTATTGATACATTTTAAAAATGTATGTTTTGAAACCGCAATATCCTACTTGTACTTATAGCCCTATAACATGCAAAAAAAATAGCAAAAAGCATGTAAACACTGGGTATTTTTGAACTCAGGACAACATTTTGAATCTATTTAGCAGTTTTTTTCATTCGCTTTTGTAGATGAGTAAGATTTTTCACCTAAATTTCAAAAAACGTGTATTTTTTTCAATTTTTCATCATATTTTTTCATTTTTTTTAAAATTAAATTACATGAGATTATATAAATAATGGTATGTAAAGAAAGCCCCTTTAGTCCTGAAAAAAACAATATATAATTTGTATGGGAACAGTAAATGAGAGAGCGGAAAATTACAGCTAAACACAAACACCACAAAAGTGTCAAAAAGATGCCTGGTCGCAAATGTACAACATCGCAAAAAAAGTCCGGTCCTTAAGGGGTTAAATACAATGCATTATTCTTGTTCTACATTAAATTTGAGTTGCATAAATTGTTATTCATTATTATACTTTATCAGAACATCCTCACTCCAAGCCATACTTTTTAACACCCCTAAAATTAAAGTGTCCCTCATTGTTTATTTAAATTGTTGGCAAGTATGCATGTACCCTAGTTAGACAGAATCTATACACCACCTCTTGATCAATGAGATTATCCAATTTGACTCTCAGTCAGACAATATTGGATCAATGTGATAACCTCAAGGGCAAATTGTGCTGATATCACCTGCTTCCTGACTTATCAGTTTGACTGACCTGGTTGTTTCCATTTTATAAGAACTGTAGGCATACCTGATAAAAAAAAGTTCAGAGTGTACGCATTCACTTTAGTAGTATATATTGGACATTGTTATGTGTTTTTCTATGTGTATTTATGCAGAATCTGATTAGATGGCTGGATATGTGATTATCCATGCATATGTCTTAACAGTGTGACTTCAATGTCTTTTTTTCTTGATGTCATATGCCTACCATACAAATATATGATGTAATTGATGTTTATTAACAACTGACTTTAATTTGATAGATCTTTGATGAAAATGTAATCTCTTCCTATTTATTACAAAAGTCTGATCATTTGGCAGTTTTTAGTTTGTATTTCCAAGATTTTGTGATTTGAAATCCGCTACCCCTCACTAAACCCTTATTGGTTTGACGGTAGAGCATTGTCGAGGATATATCATCCTTTAATTATGTTCAGGGGAACCCAAATCAATTCAAGCGCTTGGAGAAGCAATAAGGCACATGACACATGATATTTGTGCAATTCTTTTTATAAACTAGGGGATATGTGCAGGGGCGTACCTAGAGCATGTGGCACCTGGGGCGGATGCTGCATTTGGCAACACCTTCCTCCCTGCAAAAAAATGTAAATGGATGCTTTTTTACATTTTTTAAATGTATTGCACAAATTTGTAAACTTTTTAAAACCCCTGCCCCTTCTACAAAATCCCTGCACCCCCTCACACACTTACAGGCAGACAGTTACACACACACACATTTACAGGCAGACAGTTTTACACACACACACACACACATTTACTGCAGACAGTTACACACACACACACACACATTTACAGGCAGACAGTTACACACACACACACACACATTTACAGGCAGACAGTTACACACACACACACACACACATTTACAGGCAGACAGTTACACACACACACACACACACATTTACAGGCAGACAGTTACACACACACACACACACACACATTTACAGGTAGACAGTTAAACACACACACTCTTGCTTACAAACAGTGTGGGCTGGAGCAGTGGATTCCCTGAAGTCCTTCCCTGGAGCCTGGTAGGTGGAGGAGCAGGGATTTCTACTTGCTGCAGCATTAACACCCAAATGTCAGTAGCTCCGCACACTCCTTCCTTCCGTGCGGCCAGTTCAGTTTGCTGGTCTCTGCGTGTGAGCTGTGCGACACCCCAGCTGCCATGGGGCGCAGCTCACACATTCCCCTTTAGCCCTCAGACCAGGGTCATGGCACCCCCCTACCTGTTGGCAGCCCAATGGACGTGCAAAACATATTTACTGTTTTTAAACAGTCATAGGAAAGGAATGTAAGAAGAGACATATTTCTAAATGTCACAAGATAAGCAATCTACAAGAAGTACTCTGGTGGGGGCTAGTTTTTACAGGGAAGAAGAACTGATAGAGGACAAAGTTCATTTAAACATAAAGCATATCATGATCCAAGTTAGCCAATTTTATTACAGACTGGACCGGAAATGGCATCTGTAGCTAGAGCCTTGGAATTAAGGTGCATTCCTTCACAAGCATACCAACATAGTGTCAGGACCTGCTCTGTCCTGTTCAATATCTGACCTTGGCTTCTGGTATCCAGTACTCTTACAATTCTTGTTTAGTTTTTCTTGGTTTTTCTGGTTCTCTCTTCCATGTCTGGTTTTCTTTATGCTGGGTTTTCTGGGTTAATTCCTGTATTCCGTTCCTGGTATTCCCAGTCTCCTGGATTCCTTTAAATGTTTGTTTTTTGTTGCCACACCCATTCCTTCTCCATTAATCCCTTTTTTTCAGTTGGTTCCTGCAGGTAGTTGCTCCAAGTCATCTGGCCCTTTCTTGCAGGTAAGTGATGTGTGTGTGTTTTATTATTGTTTATTTAGTCATGCATATCTAGGTAGATAGGACCCACCTTAATTGGAGTACTTTGACGCAGTGGTGGGCTGCATACATCTTGGCCATTTATGTATGTCTAAATTTCCAATGTTTTACATATATAGTACTTAGTTTTGTCTCCTCTTCTTTTGCCTATTATATCCTGTCTTGTTTTATTTTGTATTCCCAGTCCATGTGCAGTCCTGTCCTGTTCTGTACATGCTCTGAACATGTTCTGGGTTTAGCTTTCTTTCCTTCTCTGGTTCTGGGTTCTACTAGTTTTGTCTTGTTTTCTTGTTTAGTGCCTATCCTATCCTTGCCTTGTTTCTAGTACTGAATACATCTCAGCATGTTATCTGTTCCTCGCATCCACTAAGCTGCATCGGGGTCTTGGTAAGTGGCCGCACAAATGCTGGTGCTCAACACCAAGGGGTGTGTGGTTACCCTGCACTAGGCCCCACATATCCACTACCACGGTGAAGACTCCTCATCAACTACATCAGGCACAGGGGTCCCGATCTTGGTACAGCAACCCGTGACACATAGGAAGTGAGCCCTTAGAAGGAGTAACTATAATTTAACCATGGATATCACCAGTCATGGAGGAAAGCTGAGAGCTTTAGAGTTAAGCCCGAAGAGTTTTAAATCCATGGCTTGCCTTCATGTTTAATGCCTATTCAAGTTGTCTGCATTGCATATATACATTTCCAATGTAGATTACTGTGAATTATACTTTACAATCTTCTTTATATATTTTAAGTGCTTAGTTAGTCATATTGGAGCAAACAATAAACACAGGTCATTTCAATATCATAGATTATGTCAAGCTTTTAAAGTTCCACTTAAGTTAAATCTCTGTACACAAAGTGAAATTCATTGTGTTTTACTGTTTATATGTACACAAATACTAGACAAAAAATGTATGATATGTTTAGTCAAAGTGTGGAACAATTCCTCATGATCACACCCTCAGCGCTGGTTTCTATAACACAGATGACTACATCTGACTGGAGATGACATATCCATAGACAACAAAGATAATGTTATGGCACTTGTTCAAACTGCCTCTGTTATGTTTGTGATTATATGTGGTTTGTTTAACAAAATATACATGTGAAAACAGTTTGACGCAATCAACTTGACCATTTGTCTTCCAAATGAGCAGCAAATAAGCTATTTTTGCAAAACTAAAGGAACACTATTGTCCCGCTGTTTTTTAAAAATCTTTGTTAAAAAAAAGCACTTAAACGTCTTCACTGCATTTCAATTCACTTCTATTGAAGTTATCAAAACTGATGACTTTTGCCCCGTCAGATGCTTCTCATGTGTTGAGGACACACATGGCATGTGTGGCAATCGTTGCTATCTGCAAGTCCCATACTTCTCCTCGACAAGCACTGAATCCAATGCTTTTCACAGATAAGCAAAGGAAGCACACAAAATAAATCTTCTGTATACTTTGCATGATGATGCTAAACATCAAACAGATTAAACAAATTAATCTATGTTAATCCAAAGTCCATAGCGGCTGTTTGTCCGATAGCCACGAGTAGACATGGAAACTGTAAAATTTAAATAGTGCCGTTTTGTTTACAAAGTTGCGGGGCAGCATCTATGCTGTCCCTTTAATTTTCCATCTTTTGCCAAAAAAACAGCAAATGTATTCCCACAAACCTAGATATGCACAGCACATTTTATTATAGTGTGCAGTTTGTATTAAATAAAAGGAGTATATTTATAGAAAACTCAACTATCGATAGCTCCATTTGTGCTCATCAAGCAAATTCAAACTTTTTTAATTACCAAACTACCACTTGAACACATAGTTCATAACAAAAACATATACAATATAACAAAAAAAACTTCTCTCATCTAGTGATAAAAATCATTTATGGAGTATTGGTCTTCTAGTTATTATGTCTGTATCATAGGAACACCTTCTCTCCAAAGTTGAATTAAAAGCATTTACCCCACTATTAACCAAGGTAGGCATACTGAATCATGACACTTTTTTTGGTGGTGGGTTGTAAGGTAATAAAATAATGGGGGCTAGTTACTGTCTAATTCATCCATTATAGTTGAACAGAGAAAAGACAAATGGAAAACTAGAAGCAAATTCTTTCCGTCATTCTTATTAATATTAATATGTAATAAAGATTGTTAATGGTCAAAAAAATAGAGTATTAAAGAGATACTGAAAGTTACATATTGAGTCAAGAGATTAGGTGGATAAGACATAGTACAATGTCGCTATGTGGAACTATATGAGAGTGGGCCATGTATATTAAAATACTACATGGTGAATATCATATAATGAGCCTCATATGTTCCATTAAATTGTAGATATGTGTACTGGGGACCTAGGCTATGGGCTAAACAAAATTTCGCTAAATATTTCACTAGATATTAACAAGATTGGAAGAACTAAAGGAACATGGAATATACCATTTGGTCGTTGAGGCCTCTGGGTACCACTGTATTCAAACGATAGATCCAGTATGCATCTCTTTGAAGCAGCAATCTCGACCTATCACCCCCACGGGATAAAGGGGGGATATGGTCTATGGCAATAAATCGAAGGGTAGGCAGTCTATAAGATGCTGCTAAGTAGTGTTTAGCAACGGATTTATCTGTCTTCTGGTCTCTGAATGCCATCATGATGCCAGACCTGTGACCTCTGATACGGTCACGTAAAGTAAGATCGGTCTTCCCCACGTATGATAGTCCACATGGACACGTAATTAAGTATATTACGTGATCCGTCATATAGGTGATGTATTGTGTGATGGGGATTCTTTTGTCACTGTGAGGATGGACAAAGGAACTGCCAGAGTTCATATGGCTGCATGTAACGCAGCCACTGCATTTGTAACATCCTTTTTTCTTGTGCATTGTAGATTTGTTAAAGCAGTGTGGGGGTCACTGCAAACCAACATATCTCTCAGATGTTTACTCCTCTTGTAGCTGACGACCGGTCTTCTTTGAAATATAGGTGGTAGGTTCTTATCTGAATGTATTATACCCTAATATTTATTGATGGATTTGCAGACTTGGGTAGCTCCCATAAGGAATGTCAGGGGTAAGTAAATCTGGGCTACATTTTGTGTGTATTATGCTGGATCTTGTTTTTCCAGGACCCATTTTTCAACTTCAAGTGTCTGAGCACAATATCCTCTGGCTAAGTATCTGTGTGTCATTTCTTGTAGTTGTTTCTCTCGATTTCTGGAAGCATTGTTTCACCAAGAAACAATGTGTAAGACAAACTTTAGCATGGCCAAAATTGAGTTGTGAACCTTGGAAGGGGTTAATACCCACATCAATGTATTACCAAGAAACAGAATATTAGATGATTATATATCACCTAAGAAAAACTCAATAATGATCTAATATATATATATATTACACTTTTAGATAAAGGGAAACCCCAAAACATAGTATAATTAGTTATGTGTTTCACACACATATTGTGCTATGTTTTATTCTATAAAATTCTGCAGGGAATATTCCTAGTTGTGTGCAGGGCTGCTATCTGTGGGCATATGCTGTAATATGTTAAGGGAAGGAAGACCACCAACACTGGGTGCCTGGCGACCTGAGTGGGCAGTGAAACAGAGAAACCTAGTCATGCATTCTGATTAGGATGATGGAAACATCTCTAAATAGGGGTTATTAATGCCCTGTTTCTCCTGAACAAAACAATATATAACAATATATAATAAGTGTTGATGCACTGCATATGAAAGAGGTGAATTATGGTTAAGCAGACACATAATCAAATTCCAGGTTTTGTTTTGATCAGAACAAGTATAATTGCCTTTGTCTTTAAGGGGTTAATATATATATATAATTATTTTATTTTTATTATTTTTATAAAATGAAACTTTATTTCCCCCCTACCTTATTCTTACCTTTGGCCAGGGAGGGAGGACTTTGAAAAACATGGTGGTCAGTTGGTACTCTAGAACTGCACCTCAGCTGGGTGTTGGCGAGTTTTAAACAGCCAGAGCTTGCAGAAGGAATACTCTGCACTCTCTTTTGATCTCCCCACCGGCCATTAATGCATGCAGCAAGGTTGGAGTTTGGATAGCACAAACCCCTATGGGCTGGCAGGCACAGTCATCGCAGCTCACCAGACATTTGTCTGATAGTCAGTTCGGGCCTGGGTGGGAACGTCTGCAAATAACTACTAGGTAGGGAGGTTGACCCAAAACTGCATTTAAGGGTCCATGTTACATAGTGAAAGGTATCTCTTTTCTTCGTCTGGCCATGGGAATGGATACAGCTGTGTATACACTTGTGACAGAGCCATGTGAATCTGGCTCTGTCTTGTGAACTGGAACTTCGTAATAAAAATATTACTTGCACGGCAGTGAAACTTCAGAGGCATGATGTATACACAAAAACTACTTCATTAAGTTAAAGTTGTTTTGGTGACTATAGTGCCCTTTTAAGGAATACATTTTTAAAAGATTGAATTTTGCTCTTTACCTACTTCTATGATTTGATTTAGGAGTGTGTTTTTGCAATTCATAAATATATGTATGTTACTGTAAATATAATAAAAATTTCAAAATTCGCCCAATAAAAGCTTTATAGTCAAAATTAAATACAGACTGACCGGTTGTAAAAACTAGCAATGGTAAGACACATCCTGCAGTAGAAGAACTATTATTTCCAAATATTTTCATGAATACAAATATAGATCTTTGAGTTTGCTAAACACTGTTTTTTATTGTGTGGTTCACCTATGATACAGCTAACTTGAGCCAAGATTTTTTTTTTTTTTTTTAATATTGCTATTGTTGAAAATTTGCCTTTATGATTCCTTGAAGAGAAAGCTTTTGTAGAAGTCACAGTCACTACTTTCATTTCTCTTTGTATGACAAAATGGAAAATAAATAAGGGTTTACCATTACCAATCCTAGTTTCATGTCATCATACCAAATTAAAACAATACTTAAATATAGTCACATTACAGCTTATTGTATTTGTTCTGGTGAGTAGATTCATTATGTGACAAAATCCCCTTATTTTGTGTGTACCAGTGCCCTTGTTATATTCTGTTCGAGCATTTGGTACTATTTCCCTTCTTATTTTGTTTGCCGAACTAATCACTGAACCCTCCTGGCTCGTTAAGTTGAAAGAAACCACAAGAATGCAGTGTTCTCTTTGTGTGGCTGCCGTTCGTATAGCCCAGGCATAGGCAGCCTTCGGCACTGCAGATGTTTTGGACTACACCTCCCATGATGCTTTTCCAACATTATGTGTGTAGGAGCATTATGGGGGATGGAGTCCACAAAATCTGGAGTGCCGAAGGTTGCCTATCCCTGGTATAGCCTAACGCAACGTGGTGAAGAAAACTGTGGACATCTTGTCGCACAAAAGCAGGCAGCGGGACTTGGTCGTCGAATGCCTGGAACTCTGAGGCAGCCACTCGACGACCTGAACACTGGTCAAAACACACAAACGCCTGCTTCTGGCTGCGGCAAGCTAGGAGAACCTGGTTCGACGGTTTGTTCAACTAAAACTTTTGATTTCACTACTTTCCGCTTGGATGAAAACGCACAAACTAGATTGACCCCTATAGCTAAAATCATGGAACTATTTTTGGACAGACTTATTCAGAGCGGTCAGTCAAATCCTTTAACCCCATATATAAATATACACACATATAGAAATACCTAGGTAGAGTGCACTTTGAGGACTCGGTAAGTATCTTTAAAGTAATTCTGCTTTACTGTGCAGTTACAGGCATATGCAGGTCAACGTTTCAGTGACGACTTTTATGAGGTGTTGATAAAAGTCCGGTAATGGATTGAAACATTTATTTGTATTGCCCTTTGAGTGTGCTCTATCAAGGTATCTGGCTGAAGTCATGAAGTCACGTAGCACCAAGGAGCTTAAGACTAGGATACATGCAGTACTAGGCCTAAGGAAATGATATATAGTAATTTATATCAATCAACAATAATCATTGTTGCCCATATCTGCCTATGGGTTTAATCACAAAACTGCAAGAAATGCACGCACATTCCTGAATAACGAGAATTAATCACTAAAAAAGTAACCAAGATGGAATGACAATTAAGTACGATAGTAGCTGTAGGTGTGTGCAGAAAAGGATATGATGAAGCACTTTCATTTAATTTAAATATATACATACAATGTTTCCTAACTCCATCAAAGTGCTGCAGTCAGTTTTTAGATTTTCAGTTTTTACCTTTTTTTTTTTTTTTTTTTGTGGATGGGGAAGGTATGCAGATCCTTGTAGACATTTAGAGGGGACAGGTTCCATTTTACGACAATTTTTCTTCATCTTCACATAGACTGTGGGATGCTCACTGCAAATGCCTACTACCCATTTCACAAGATTCGGAAACTATGTCTGAGAATAGAGATTTTGTTTAATTATTGCCAGTTCACCTTTAAGTGCCTGCTCTCACTTTCTGATAATATCAAGAATTTCTAATAAAATAAAAAAGAATTCCTATAAACATTTTGTTACCAAGGTGATTTTTTTCCTGGTTTGATTAGTGAACCAGATACATTTAGAAAATAATTTAATTGTGTACACATTGATTAGATTATATCACACAATGAGCACTGTGTATTATATGCAGAATATTGAGTAATACCCTTTCTAAAATGAAATCTGTTGTAATGTCTGTGTGGTGGTTTTATAGCCATGGCGAGCTGTTTTGTATTCTTGTATGATTGCCACTGCTGAAACTATAGCTCCTAATAGCCATGACTATAAGATTTCTAGTGGTAAAGCTGCATATAGGGAGGAATACGGAAGTCTTTTGGTCTGCGGACAAGTGCAAACAAATGGATCTCTGTGTGTGAATGGTCCTACTCACGTGGAACACAAGCGGTCTGTGACCTTAAGGCCTTCCTTCTCTGACTCTGTTGGCGACTTAATGCTGCCTTCGGCTGATTGACAAATATAGGCTGCTGAAGTTGCAAGATTGACTTCATAAATGCTAGCAGTATGAATGAGCAATTAATGAATATCTATGTGTGTATAAGAGACAGGGATTCTGTTTACACTAATGTCTTATTTAACATCGCAACCACATGTAAACACTAAAGAGACATTATACATACTACATCACAGTATGGCATCAAGTTGTCCCGAGATACTGCGGTCTGCCAGGAAATATACCTGTGGGTCAGTCGAGTCCAGAAGAGCATTTTACAGGGTTACTTCAGTCACCATGAACACTTCTGCTTTTTTAAGTGGTCATGGTGGAAGGAGTCTGGATGTGCAGTAATTCAGCTTACAATATTACACTTCCAAAATAACTGTCACTTGTGTGCTGGGGGGGGCTAGTTGCATCCCTGGCACATGTGACATTGGCAGTCCAGGACAGCAAATGTCAGTTATGTGCATATTTTACGCACTGCATACTGGTGACAGACATAATGCGGCTCTGCCTTCAATGGGAGTCTTTTGTGTCCCCTCCCCGTATCTCCACCCCCCCCCCCCCCACCTCCTGATCTCATTTAAATACTTTAAAATCCCTCCCCAATCCCCCTCCTCTCTCTTCCTCTTGCTGGCTCATAGAGCATGCATGCACTCTGAGCCAGCTGAATGGTTCAATCAAAGGCTTCTTTATAGGAAGCTTTTGATTGGACGTGCATCAGGCGCCATGACATCAGGTGGGGGCACTGATAGTCGCGCCGAGAACTGCATCCAGCGCTGGATTTCAGGTGAGTAAAACTTAGTTTAAAATAATTTTTATAGTGATTGGGAGGGGGTACATAAACAATAATGCCCAATAGGGCATTTTTCCTTTTTTTTTTTTTATAAATGTATTTTTAAGGGTGGGCCTGCAGCCCAAGCACAAACTCATACATCACCCTGCTTATTTCCCACCTGCTGCCTCGCACGGGCAGTACTGTGCCAACAAGTATTCCAAAACAGATCTTTCTGCTTTTCATCAGCTCACAAAGGTGCTGTGAGACTGAAGTCAAAAATCCTATGTACTATTGGGCCAGGTGGAATTACGCCTCCCGCCCCACCCCCCAACCCACCCCACTCCATTGTCAGCCCTCTGCTGACTGCAGATAATATCGTTTACATTATTCTTGAATGTAAAACAGAAATTCTACAAAGTGTGATATCTACCTAATATTTAAAAATCTACAATTCTAAATCAGGTACCTAGAGCCCTACCTATTGTATATGAATATTTATATTATGAAACGATAGCCACCAATCTATTCATGCTTATCTATTTAGATAGTTCACTTACCTTCTACGTGTATTAATTTAGCCTATTAACTTCCCATTTCCTTATGTATTTTCTATAACAAATGACGGATATATTTTATCTTCATGTCATGTCTATGTATTGACATTACAAAATACCTTTTATTTTATTTTATCTTTTATAAGTTTCACTTCTACTATTTATTATTTGAAACCACTCCTTTTAGCTAGTTCTTCCTTATTTTCAGTAATCAAGCCTCTCTTTTATACTGTATGGTAGATTTATGTTCATTCCTATGATTAATGACAGAAAAGTCCAAAACACATTAAGAGGTGTTTTTGTCTTTTGAGCGGCTCCCCTTGTGATTTTTTTCTTTCTCTATTTTTGATATCCTTCTTTGAAGTGCCGATTAAAGTTCTCTTACAATCTTAAGGAGATATCTATTATGGTGTGCTTTCTTCATAGATTACTATATTTTTCTGTTTGTGTTTATGGATGCTGTTACGGTTACCCTTAGTCTTGCTGAGAGCTGGACCGCTTAGTAGTCTGGATTCCTATGCTCCCAAGTATTTAAAGGTACACAATTAAAACTAATGCTTCTGTAACAGATGCCTAAAAAATTAAAATGATGTATATGTACACAAAATGGCTCCTTCAATCATTGATCTATTATGGAAGTTTTGGGTGGATAAAATGTTTTAGAGATTATAAGTATCACATTATTCTAATCCTGATTATGAAATATTAGCATATTTGGTCAAAAAATCAATAATAAATTGGTGTGTTAAACCATTATATTTATGTCATTATTCTTAGTGTTTTCAACCTTCATAATACCTATTATAAAGAAACAATGTTCATACTATAACGCAATTTAACATTTATACTTGCAAAAATATAATTTTCAATATAATAATTTTTTAACTGAAGGGTAATAACTTCTTGATCCAAGGATAAATCTGACTGCCATTCTGGGTTTTCCTATTTTGTTGCAAAATTGGAAAAGCTTCAAACTGGGTTTTTTGCCTTTTTTTATGATCAACGTCAAAAAACAAATGTGAGGAAGGCTGAACTTGATGGGCACATGTCTCTTTTCAGCATCAGTCACTATGGTACTATGTAATGTTTCCCACACCCCATCTGAAACAAAGTAAAAAAATCCAGAGTGGTACAGAGCCACTCACGCTCCTTTGCATGGGGAGGATCAGAATCTCGTTATCGGTGATCCAACAACAGGGTGTCTTAGATCCAAGATTCTTTCTTGTTGTTTGCGTTTAATCATAAAAATGAAAACTTTAAAAACTACTCCAGACACGGGGGCTTATTGTAGAGCTTCCCTCCGCCACCTTACACTGTTAATGTGAATCTGATAAAAAAAAAAAAGGTAAAAACTGAAAATCTAAAAACTGACTGCAGCACTTTGATGGAGTTAGGAAACATTGTATGTATATATTTAAATTAAATGAAAGTGCTTCATCATATCCTTTTCTGCACACACCTACAGCTACTATCGTACTTAATTGTCATTCCATCTTGGTCACTTTTTTAGTGATTAATTCTCGTTATTCAGGAATGTGCGTGCATTTCTTGCAGTTTTGCGATTAAACCCATAGGCAGATACGAGCAATAATGATTATTGTTGATTGATATAAATTACTATATATCATTTCCTTAGGCCTAGTACTGCATGTATCCCAGTCTTTAAGCTCCTTGGTGCTATGTGATTTCATGACTTCAGCCAGATACCTTGACAGAGCACACTCACAGGGCAATGCAAATATCAATGTTTCAATCAAGGATTGCTCCCGCCTTGGAGCTTTTCCAAGTATAATGCTTGTTCAAAGGCCACCTGCTAATTCTCTAAAATATATGCTTACCATAAGACACAGGTTGCTGATAGAAAGGAGAGCTCTGGGAATTATATGCTGTGAAGAATGCAGTTAAGGGAGCACATTTGAATTGCATCCACTTATTTTCTCTTTTCTCCATTTTCAAGTATGCTCTGTTATTTCAAATAAGGCGGCAGGATATGCCATTCTAGCTCAGTGTCTTCTGTCTCATTAAGTGCACATTATCATTATATTACTATAGCTACAGGTTAGAGTTATGGAAATGTCATTGCCGCAATACAGGGGAACCCAGGTTTGCTGGTCAGACCATCTCACAAATATCCATGGGCAACACACCTAATAATATTTCTGCTTTGCAGTTTGCATTTGCCCAACTATTTCAATTGTATAATCAGAGAAACAACTATAGTCACCTTGTGACATTTCCACAGAGGGGAAAACATCCCTGCTGATCTATGTATCCACATGGCCCTTAATTCTGACCATTGCTAAGGAAAAAAAGAGAACCTGGATCCACATATGTGCTGTGTCTCTCCCACGTGCATCTTGGAAAACTACAAAGGGGATTTGATATAGTAAATCACTTCTCATGGAGTGTGGGTTTGAGGGTTAAAAGAACACTATAAGATTAGGAATACAAAAGTGTATTCCTAACACTGTCATGTGCCTCTTGCCCTTCTCAAAAACTGCAGTAATTAACATTGCACTGTTAAGGGAACAGGGACATTGCACCCAGACCACTTCAATGAGATGAAATGGTCTTGATGCCCATAGTGTCGCTTTAACGTTTTCCCCAGGATAGCTTCTCCTATTTCAGTACCTATAGAGTTACTGTTTCTTCTCTGAGAATTGTCCTCCTTACCCAGTTACTGAGTTTTGGTGGACAGACACCTGTAGTTGCAATTGTACCATATTCTTTTAATTTTTTATTTTTTTTTGTGACAATCTTTATTTTCCTTTTTTTCATTTTACAGTTGTTGGAGAACAAGGGTTCTGAACAGCAATATCGAAGTGTTTTATAGCGATAGAACATACGAGTGTCAGTAAACATATTTACACAGTAAGACCATTTGAGAAAAAACCAAGAATGCAAATTCAAACATATTTTCTGCATTAGTAGGTGATCAATTATACTTAACGAAGTTGTGAGGTGCGGAGGTACACTTAGTCCCGCGTGGCTGTCCTGTCAGAGTGTTTAGTAAATCGTGTCGTGACCTCCACTGGTATGGTGTGTTCGGTCGCCTCCTCCCCCTGAGAACCCATCAGCTTCCTAGTTATCGTTGTCGGGCGCTAATTTGGTAGGTCCCCTTCGGTACTGTCAGTTGTAGCTGCTTTCTTATTTTAACTTTCAGTTGTTAAGAGCCCTGTGGGTGGCTGAGTCAGGTGTTTTACCGTTGTATTTGTGGAATGTATGTATACCTAAGTCTCGGTGTCACATAAGGTCTTGTGTTTCACTGTTTGCAGTGAGGTGTCTACTACTCGATTGTACTGCCGGTATAGCGTCTACTGGTTGGGGCAGGTAAGCCCCTTGGGTTCTTGTTGCAGGCAATCGGTCTTTGCGCTGGGCAATTCAGACCTAGGGAATATGTCTGGGTTTTTGCCCGTATCCGAGACGGGTGGGTTGTCAGCGTGGGACTCTGGGTTTTCGGTATCCGTCAAGTTTGGTTCCCATCTCTGGGGCCCCTCAGGTCTTCTGCCATGTTTCACTATCTGGTGAGTATACGGGGGTCTGGTGTTATGTCCTCGTCCTGGTGTGTTTACCCAGTGCTCGTGTTGTGAAAGTATAATTCGTGTTGCCCACTTGGGTCAGCTCACTGTAGAGTGTGTCAAGTCCTATCCAGGACTGGTCGTGTCCATTGTGTGGTTCTGTCCGTATATTGATGTGTGTCTTCTGCGGTCTGTTTTGGTCGTTGGGAGGGGGGGGGGGTACAGTCAGAGGTCTCATCAAGAGGCAAGTGGGGAGGGTGTTGCCAGCATAGGGGGTCGGGTAGGTGGGGGGTTCGGCATGTGTGTTCTGAGTGTCTGAGGGCCCCTGGGGTGTCAAATTTGGGGTTGTCAATCTGTTGGCTAGGTATGTTGCTCATGGGTACCAGGTCAATGCACACTGCTCCTGTCTCCCATGGAGATCAGCCGTCAGAGATTCCATGGAGTGTATTTCTTCCACCTTAGCAACCCATTGCTGGAGGGGGGGCGCCCCTTTCTGTAGTGGTAGCGTTAGGGACTTCTTATACGCCTTTAGGGGTGTGTGGGTGTGGTGTAGTAGCATTGTTAGGGGGTTTAGAGGTATCTCTGTGCCTGTGATTATGTGTATCTCTCCCCTGATGTTCTCCCAGTATGGGGTGATCAAGGGGCATGTCCACCATATGTGGTGATATGTGCCAGGATGAGCGTCGCATCTCCAGCAAGTATCCGGAGTGCTCTCGTGTATGCGGTGTAATATGTCAGGAGTTCTGTACCAGCGGGTTAGGATTTTGTAATTCAGTTCCTGGAACTTCGAACTGATTGAGCTTTTGTGCATGAGGGTGAAGATCTTGTCCCATTCCTGCGCGGATAGGGATTCCCCTGAGTCTGTCTCCCAGTGGTTCTTGAATCTAAGCACCACGTCGCTACTGGTCTGGGTCGTGAGTAAGGCGTATAATGTTGAGATGCCCCTGGGAGTGTGTGTACGGTGTGTGCACAAGAGTTCAAAGCTAGTGAGGGGCCTGAGTAGGTGCCCTCATCCCAATAGTGATTGATAGTATGTTTTGATTTGGTGGTATCGAAACTGTTCGAGCAGCGTTGGCGTTCTATCTGGGCAGAGGTCTCTGAGTGTTTTAAGTCCTCGTGGACCGAACCATTGATGTAGGTACGTCCAGTCGGACCCTTGGAAGCTAGCCAGGTCGCTATGGTGGAGGGCATTGGCAAGGTCCGGGTTGTGCGTGATGGGCGTCAGGGGGCTAGGCGAGGAGGTAAGCTGCAGTCGGTAGCGTGTAGCCATCCACACTCTAAGCGTGGCATCAATTAGGGGTTTTTTGGTGAGCAGGTCTGCGTTAGCGGTGGTGTGTAGCCAAAGTCTGGAGGGTATTATCCTAGCTGTCTGCTCTAGTTCCAGGGTCACCCATTGTTTTGAGGGGTGTTGTACGTGCCAATCAGAAAGTCTATGCAGGTGTGTGGCGCGGTGGTACGTCTCTATTGAGGGTAATCTCATGCCTCCCATCTGTTTTGGTAGCTCTAGGGTGGTTCTTTTCGTGCGGGTAGGGCGGGAGTTCCAAACAAATTGGCGGATGGCGGTCGTCAAGGAGCCAAAAAAGGCTCTGGGCACAGTAATCGGCACTGTCTGGAATAAATAAAGTATCCTGGGCATGTTCTTTTAACCGCATTGATACAGCCAAACCAGGAGATGTAGTACGGGGACCACCTCCCAAGGTCTGTCTGCAGTGATTACAGTAATGGGAGGTAGTTAAGTTGGTATAGTTGTGACAGGTCTTTGGGTAACCCGATTCCTAAGTATTTTAGTTTGGCGTGGCACCATTTAAATCAGTATTGGGCATAGAGGTGTGTCGGGTGATTGCCAGGGGATGGTAAGTGGAGGGCTTCGGACTTATCGGTGTTGAGCTTAAGGTTAGAGATCAAATGCAAGACAGAGAAAAAGTATTTAGCAATCCAGAGAGGAGGAGGAGAAACACCCAAGAAAGTGTCTCATTATCAGCTCCCTGACTGGAGCTAATACAGTGTAGGCAACCCTTGAGCACCAATGTCTAATAAATGGTTAAAATATAACTTTTAATAGAAACATTAAAAAATTTCCAAATAGTATATTTAAGATGAGAAAAATAAAATAAAAAGGAATTAAACTAAATAAAGGCTGAAGTCACCAGCCTGTCAAATCTAATAGTTAGAGGTTATATAGCCTTGAAATCGAGGCAACACAGGGTGGATATGGTAAGGGAGTAAAAAAACAAAACAAAATAATTGGCTAAATGGAAATCAATTCGGAGAGGTGTAGTCTATCCTCCCATATATTACCATACCCCAAATACCCCAATAATGAACCACCCTGGAGTCAAACCTCCTTATAGTTAAAATTAGCGTTCCAGCAGCTAAAAAACCTCAGCAGGCTATCTATTAGAGCTCGTTGCAAAACCCTAGCTTAGGTAAAGTAAGCGGAGAAAAAAGATCAATATACTCCGCTATCTAAGTGCCAACCGTCCTATGTGGTAACGAAAACTCCTAGTAGCTGTGCGTTCTAGCGGCTAGAAAATCGCTTGATAATGAATTCAACTCGTTAGTCTAAGCTTGAGCTAGTAAATCAACTGGAGAAATAAATTGGAAATACATCTTATCTGTCCCTTGTCTAAGGCTTCCATTACTAGCTAATACAAAATAGTCCCGACGCGCGTTTCGCCGATAG
Organism: Pelobates fuscus; assembly: GCF_036172605.1. Classification (NCBI taxonomy): domain Eukaryota; kingdom Metazoa; phylum Chordata; class Amphibia; order Anura; family Pelobatidae; genus Pelobates; species Pelobates fuscus. Next base: position 99,429,358 of record NC_086327.1, read on the forward strand.
CTCGGCTCGTCCAGGGAATTAGTTTAATTCCTTTTTATTTTTTTTTTCTCATCTTTATATATACTATTTGGACATTTTTTAATGTTTCTATTAAAAGTTATATTTTAACCATTTATTAGACATTGGTGCTCAAGGGTTGCCTACACTGTATTAGCTCCAGTCAGGGAGCTGATAATGAGACACTTTCTTGGGTGTTTCTCCTCCTCCTCTCTGGATTGCTAAATACTTTTTCTCTGTCTTGCATTTATTTTCTATAGGGGTTACCCCCCACAGCTAGTAGCAACCTGACAATCTCTCTCTACTCGTTTTTCTCCTTTTCATTTTAAGGTTAGAGATCGCCCCGAATTCTTGAAAAGACGCGAGGAGGTTCGGCAGCGAGATTAGCGGCATGTCGTCTGCATATGCGGCTACTCTGTGATCCGTGCACCCCATATCGAATCCTGTGATTCCCCCATTCCGTCTGACCACCCCCAGGAATGGTTCCAGGGAGAGGGCAAACAGGAGGGGGGAGAGTGGGCACCCTTGTCGGGTGCCATTGCAGATCGGGAAGGGGACTGAAAGTGCCCCATTGATGCGAATCCTTGCCGTGGGAGTCGTGTATAGGGAGAGCACCCACGACAGCATGTGTGGTCCGAATCCCATGTGCTCTAGTGTGCTCTCCAGATACATCCAGTCGACCCGGTTGAAAGCCTTTTCTGCGTCAGTCGACAATAGCAGTAGTTCCGTTTGACGCGTCCGCGCGATGTGCAAGATGTTCAGTGCTTTGATTGTGTTATCTCTCCCTTCCCTACCTGGGATAAATCCGACCTGGGGCAATGGCAATCCGCAGGGCAATGGTTTTAGCAAATAGCTTCAGGTCCGCGTTCAGCAATGATATGGGGCGGTAGCTCGCGCAGTTCATCGGATCCTTGCCCTCTTTGGGTATTACCGTGACTATAGCTGCTAGTGTGTCAGTGGGGAAGCGGCCCTCCTCTATTATGGAGTTAAGACCTCGGTGGAGGTCCACCGGTGTGCAGTCCCCTCAGGGTGTGTCTCTGGATTGGCCTCCGAATAAATGTACAGTGTGAGCCTGTCACTTGGGTAGTTGGCTGGTCGGTCTGGAGTGTTCGGTCGTGTTTATCGCGCCACTCCCACGGCACCCAGACCACTAATCACGTCCATCGGGGTTATATCTTCCCAGGTATGGGTGTGGTTTGCGGTAGTGCTACCCCATATCGGTCTGTCGCCCTGGGCTCGCGGGTCCCCAGGTTCTCTTTAGCGAAGACTGGTAAATTGTCGGTTCTCATGGTATTATCGAGGCCCGGTCTCCCCTAGGGCAACCCCCCCCGGGTCAGACCACCCCCGCAGCCCGCAGAGGAGTTTCCTCCCTGGTGTGCATGCGTGTGAGCATAATGGCGAACTAGGAAACTGGTAAACATTGCAAACATTATAAACATTACAGATCGTACAAACCACACCGCAGAGTTAAACTTTCCCTCCTCCCCCTCCACTATCGGTCGAGCCTTTCCCCCCCCAGCTGCCGCCTGGTGAAGTGTCAGCCTAAACAGCCAATGTGCTTGCTAACCCCTCCGGATTAGGCCAGAACCAGTCCATGTGCCACCTAGGGTGTGTATGTGAAATCCCAGCCCCTGGCAGGGGGTTCGACCCGGGTAGTTAGCAACTGCTGAAGCCCCCCTATGTCCCAGCCTCCCAAAAGGTGGGTCTTGCCTGTTGGGGTGGCCCAGAGCTAGAGATCCTCTCCGCATGGGGTATGTCCCTCTTTAAGCATACTTGAATGCCTCCTCTCCCACTCAAACCCCCGCCCCAATGGTCTGGTACCCCAATAGCCAAGTCTCAGGCAACTCTGACATGGATCCATGTGCTACGGGTCATGGGCTGGGGTCAAGTACATACCCATCGATGTAATGGCACCTCCGGAGGCGAGTGGTGTGTTCTGTACAGGGTGGTTATCTCTCGGGGGAGTATCTAGGGTGTCTTGGTGCGGTCTGTCCAGCTTTCTGTGCCTTATTGTCCGGGTGGGCTCGCGGGTCCATAACGGGGGTGCCGGCCCCCCAGGGGTACAGGCCCAATCTACTGGAGCCTGTTATTCCTCGTGACTATCTGGGCCGCATCTTCGGAACCGCGGTCCCGTGAGGCCCGTGCCTGGCCTCTCGGTTAGTGCATGTGGGCGCTGTGGCTGCCTCTCCAAGATCCAATTGGAAACCACTACAGCCGGGAGGCTCGCGGCTCGGAGAAAGCGCGGAACATCTGCTGGCCAGCGTATAATGTGCCACGTGTTGCCCACCTTACCTGCAAGCTGAAGGGGAATCCCCACTTGTACTGTATCCGTCGGTCCCTGAGCAGGGTGGTTAGCGGGCGTAGCGCTCTTCTTGCTTCCAGGGTGAACACGGAGAGGTCCTGGAACAGGGAAATCTGAGCGTCCATGTAAGTGAGGTTCTGCTGATTCCTTGCTTCTCTCATGATTTCATCTTTTAAAGTGTAAGAGAGCAGGCAGCAAATTATGTCCCTTGGAGGGCCCTCTGCAGACGCAGGACGCAGTGCCCTGTGTGCTCTTTCTATTCCAAAATCCGCCAGTGCTCTGTCTCCTAATATGTGGGTGAATAGACCTGGCAAAAGCTCTGGCAGTGCCTCCTCAGCTGACTCTGGTAGGCCCCGTATGTGGATATTATTTCTCCGCCCACGGTTGTCTAGGTCCTCCAGGTGCCTCCTGAGCTCGAGTATAACTTCACCTTGTCTGGTGGTGGCAGTATCTGTAGCTTGGCGGTGCTGTAGGTGTTGGGCTCGGTCTGCTTCCAGGTCCTCCACTCTGCGTTCCAGAGCCGACAGGTCCCTTTGTACCTCCATGATTTCTTCCCTGATCGCTGTCCTGATGTCTGCCAGCATCTCTGACTTGTCTGCACGGGATAGCATGTTTGCTGAGATTGTGGCCAGGTCAGCCGCCATTTTGGTTAGGGATTCCCCCCTGCCCGGGCCTTGTGTCAGGCTGTCATTACTTCTTGAGTCTGGGGAGGCCGGCACCATTTTGGCCGCGGTCTGGGCCCTACCGCATGTCTCGCGGTGTGCCGAAGTACCCTTCCATGGGACCCGAGGTGTGACCCGGCGACCCTGTCTGAGAGGGGCCAGGGGTGTTGGGTCGTTTCGTTTTCCCCATCCTGGGTCGTGTTGCGCGGGTGTATTGGTGTTTCAGTGAGCTGGGGCCTAGGAGCTGCAGGGAGATGCGTCCTACTCCATACCCGGTCAGGCCATGCCCCCCCCCCTTTAATTTTTTTTATTGACTTAACTGTGCTCTAGCATGTTAAATAATGTTGTTGGTTTTTCCATGTCCTGTCCATGATTGGTGTTTTTTCTAATCTTTATCCTGGATTGGCTTTGATAGCTTCTTGGTCTTTGTTAATCAGCTGTTTAGATAGGCAGGGGCTTTCCAGTAGTTGGTGTATTTGTTTTGAGATTATGAGAAACTTTAATTGCACACAGGTTATCTACATTTATATATCGGACGGTAAGAGCAGTGGTAACATAGTTACATAGCCTTAGTAACATTGCTTACCAGTAACTGTCCCCGAGCAACTGGCGCAAGACACCTAATGACAGATTGTAAGTTTATTCGAACAGTGTCTTCTTCACCTCTTCTCCTTTCTATAATTTCAAAGTGCTGGGGAATATGATGGTGCTCTATAAATAGTATTATTATTTTTTTTTTTATTGTTTTTTTTTTTTATTATTCTTTATTTTTTCAGTGCATTTGATAACAGTAATGCAATTTGACCAAGCAAAGGTGAAACAGAAAACAGTGTATAGCATTATATCACAGGTGCTTGGTTTTTGCGAGCATCGCACTTTTTTTTTTTTTTCAGAACAATCATAACAGACAGTTACATGTCAGTGGTGCATGTTTGTGGGTATACATGTGAGGACTGTAGTACTGAACATGTGGCTTGGGTTACTGTGCTCAGAGCGACATGAGGTTGGGGGGGCCTGTGTGACCCGAGTATGTCAGGAGGGTTTGATTCGGTCAAGCCGGCGCTTCATGACATCGGTTATTGTGGGCGTTGTGCCAGGCTAATATAGATGTCGAAGCGTGTGCCGGGACCTAAGTTGTGAGCTAGCTACATGTGTTATGTACATAGAGATGGTGCTCCTAACCAAGGGAGCTGCGGGGGGTGGTGAGTGAGCTTGCGGCGTACCGTCCCTCTCTTGTGCTGTTGTATGTGTGGAAGGGCTGGTGTATCATCTCCCAGGGGAGCTATCTCCTGTTGGGTTGACTCAGTAATGAGCCGCTATGTCTATGGGCATATGTATGTATGTAGTGTTGACAAATAGGAGGAGAAGACATAAAGTGAACTTATCGGAGAAAAAAGAGAAAATAAAATAAAACTTTTCGTTGGTTCAAGAGATCATAGGACGAACTTGGTGAGGAAACAGTTCCAGGGGACGTTAAAGCCTCTGCCGGCTTTTGCGGTTCAGGTCCCGGTAAAGTTCGAGGTGCCTGCTCTTGGGGTAAATGGTTCAACCGTATCCGGGTCCCAGGTTGTTGTGCCGGTCGCGGCTGGTCGAGCTGGTGTCTGCGGTGTGAGGCCCAGGGTTGTCGAGATTGCAGGGATTTCTTCTGGGGATCGTATTATATGGTAGTATTGTTAATAAAAGGAGTTTATTGAGAAGTTTGAAACCAATGAGAGTAAACTCTCATCAACTCTACACTTACTGCTATATATGCAGGTCCTCAAAATAGTACCATTAATTCAATATCACAAATAACACACCATTAAAATAATGATTTTTAAAACCAAAGAATACGCCTTACCCTGTGCATGTCATATAAGGGAGTCTTCCTCTGAAATCACACAGAAATAAGCCCTGCGCTCAAACTCCCAATAATCTTGGGCAGCAGCAATGTCTATAGTATTCATTAGTCTAAATATTTAAAGGAACACTATAATGTTCCAAAAATGCATTCCTAACACTACAGTGTTTTTCCAGCTGTTTAGATCACCAGCTCCCCCATTTTTGTTTGTGTGTGACGAGTATGTATGTGTCCACGAGAGAGACAGCGCCTGAGTGTTGGGCTGAATTTTCTAGGCGCCTCTATGTATAAAAATAGATCTTTTGTAAATAACATTAAGGCACACAATAATAGGTAAGCACAACATTGAATGAGGGTTATACGGTGAGGTATGTAAATCTTTGTTCTGTTTTTAATGATGTCTTCCCTTCAAACAAGTACTTCTTACCGCAAGTAAACTGAAAGGGCAGGGCGACAGAAACTTATGATTACTTTCTGTCCATACTCGTAACCGCATTGTTTTCTGTGGGATTATTATTTGTAGCGGTAAAATTGTCTCTTAACAGAAATGTCTTCTGTAGAACAAAACCCAGCTCTCTCAAGCTAGAGCAAACACAGAAACTCAGCTAGCGTGGGGTTGTATTTGCCAAGCCTGATGTTGCAAGTTATGTTGTAAGAATTCTCCTGTAGATTAACAGAAATCTACAAAAATCCATTTGGTATTTCAACACATTTCTGGCACTCAAATGGTTAATATTTTTTTTTAAGGAGGTAAGCGCAGATTATTTGCTTTTTTATGTGCTACTGTTTTGTGATGTTTTTAATCTGATAAATAATTTTATCTTATAATAAATGTTGTAAAAAAAATTAAATTCTTTTTTTACACTATAAAGGTAAATTCTGTAAAAATCAAATACTTTGATTTCATTTATATTCAGGTATTCATTTGTTTAGTTAATAATCCAAGAACACCTAAATTTGAGATCCATGTTACATTGAATTTCTCATTAAGCAGATTCTATTCACCTTTTCGAAGATTTATATACAATTACTCTATTGAGTAATTGTAAATAAAAAAAATAATAATCATTTTTATTTTCCCTTTCAATTTCTTATTCCACAGTGAAATAGCGCGCCTGCCTTTGCACTACACAATTTGAGGGCCAAGCCGAACCACCTACATTCACGTGGCAGCTCACCCACTGCCCAACTTATGTGTTTGACTCGATTTGCCTACATTATGTGCCATCTTAATTGACCATTGCTCTGAGCACATTCTGTGAGCAGAGAGATGTTTGAGACACCTTCTAGAGAAGCACCAAGGGTGGAGTGGACGCTGTTGAGTGGGTGCTATCGAGCTAGAAATCCCAGTTCATGATTAGTCCAATACAATCCGACCCATGAGGTTACTCTGTAGTATGTGAACTGTTTCCTCTCTTTGCATTTTTTCACATGAACTGTACTCAAATGTATGTACAAGTTAACCTGTTGTCACTTGTGATGTTGATTGTCGATATTTGCTGGGGAATACCACCTCTACCCCTTTCCCTCCCCTTCTTCTATTCTGTAACCTTGCATCATTTACAAAATTAATAAACATTTCAAATGGCTAAAAAAGAAATATCGTGCCTGCAACCTTATAGAACTTAGTTAATACTAAATAAGTAGGATTCTCTATACCAGACCAGGGTCTCTGATTGTCAAATTGTTATGATACAACAGTATTAAACTCGGCAAGACTCTTACGATTTTAGGCTCATGTTCCACTGTATTGGCTTTGTTCTCTGGTGTCCCGTATCCAAGGACACCAGAGAATAAATGCCCCAAATTACCCCTAGCAAGTGCAACGGGAGTGAATGACTAGATGCAGTTACCCAGTGTTGAATGGTTTTGGGGCATTTCGACCATGCATATAATAGTTCATCTGCTTTCTGCTCATAGTCTGCCCTAAGTGAGACCTTACAGAGAGGACAAATGAAAGTCCTAGTATAGTGTACATTTGTAATGGAAAAGAATCAGTTATTAACAAAATTACACTGTATGTGCCATTATGTGCAGTCAAACTTCCAAAATTCTAGTCAAAAAGGTACCAGTTACAAGTATGGCAGAATTATGTATCCATTTGTCTCAGAATACAAAACATGGCAATGTGATTGCAGAACTGGGAATATGTCCACAGTCAATTGCATAGATGATAAAACAAAATGGCGGGTTCAATGTCATGTTACATATAATTCATCTGTAGTGCCAAGATCAGCTGTTATTTGTACAGCCTGCCTCTTTTTCAGTATTTTAGTTCATATTTGACTCTGATTGTTGATTTTCTCTATTTCTTGCAAGATAGAGAAATTTCTAAATACCGTTCGTGTTTCCTATCTCCTAAAAGATTACTATCGTTGCATGCAAATAACAAAGCTGGTAAAAATGCCATTGGCAATGATACAATACAATTTCTGAGATAAGCTGGTCTCGCCTTTAGAAATAAATTGCAGTATGTTTGCTGATTTCAAACATTTATTGATAAATTATCAAACTATGACAAGGAAATACAGGACTACAATCCTTTAGCTTGGACTTGGGATAGTTCTGCTTCCTTTAAAGGGCTATACTAAGCAAAAACTGTTTTATATTTAAATGAAAAAAAATAATAATAACTCAAATGTTAGTTGTTGCACCAAAGTCAAGTTCTCCCTTCAACCCAATACCCGATACCCATTTTGTGAAGTCACTCCTCCTCGCTGAAGGGGTGCCACAGAGGTAGGACTGATGAAGGACTTAGGTCGGCACAGGTGGCCATGTTAACTTAGGTTGTCCATCGACAGCATGCCATGCGTGCTGATGACAAATTACTTTTTGCACGAAATTTATAATAACAGACTGGAACTCTCGATCTGGACTGCTAATGTGGGCTTCCAGCTCTGGTAGCAAAACAATATTACTTTGTATGTGCAGAGTTTCTTACTGGATAATAATTGAAGTAGTCATGGTGCTTGGAGTAACCATTTAAACATACTGAACTGATAGCAGGACTAAGATAAAAATGAACTTTTTATATATTGCAGCATAAGCAAAGATGTTGAAACCTTCTCTAATCAATGCATACCAGGCTACTGTCAGTGTTCCAAACATGTATCAAGACCAACTGCTGTCTGTAGAATACTCAGAAAACAAAGTCACTTGAACTGGAAGAAGGAAAATCAACCAGAATCAAAAATCCAATCCACAATAGTAAATATATTGGGCATAAAATTAGATTGGACATTTACACAGAAAGGAAAAATAACACCCACTGCTCTCTTTAGAAGTGTAAGAAAACGGAGATAGTTGAAACAAATGTGGGATCCTTGATACATTAGTAGCAGGTGAATGATACATTGTCCCATCTGTGAGGATATTCAGGGAAGCTTTATAGTGGGTAGGGGTCTGCAGAGTAGCTACTTCCTTCCCCTAGGTGGGCTGTGGAGTACAGGGTAGTTATTTACTGGACAGAGGCCTTATCCCTCTCTACTAATAGGGCAATAGAATATCAGGGACTAGGGCTAGCTCCTAAATCCACTAGCCAAATAAGAAAAAGACCAACAGGCGTTCTGTCCAAGGATCTTTATACCTATACAGACAGAGAATGCCTATACCACCTGGCCTTAAAAAGAGAGAGAAAAAGGGGAGTGGTTGACTACTAACCGCACCAGATGTCTTTCCGTGTAGCTTTGTTGAGGCCCCACGAAACAACGACAAAAACCTCAAACATACAAGCCAACCAGGCAAATAGACCCCTACATCCCCCAGGAGACATGATGGGGCACAAAAACAGAGAATAATCGCCCAGAAGTCCCCCGTTTGCAAGATATAAGACTCTCGTTAGAGAGTCCTACACTGCAGCAACTCACCAAGATGGCACCTGAGGCCCACAATGACCTGGAAGCTTCAGACGACTCCCAGGAGGGAGAGTTAAGGGGTGTACATACCCCCCACAAATAACCTCCTCATTCCAAGTGCGAAAATCCGCTGCAGCACCCAGTGAAGCCCCAAGAGACACGATTGCAACCATCAGAGATATAGCAGTGAGAGCCGCAATAATAAACGGATAACAGAGTTTTGGAACCACACGGTTCGAGGGCACAATGCTGGCGATTTATGGAGACATCCCTTTTATGGTCCTAGCGGAGAAGAAGAGACTGGCTCCAGTGGCGAGGAGGCTGAGGAGACCACTTGCTGAAATACCGCTGGGGAGTGGAGGGATCCCTTCAAACTCTGCTCTGAGGTGGGTTCCGCACTCTTACCTCAGCGGAGGACCCAGAACCCTTCTTACAGAGACAAAAGGAAGCGTCAACCTTGACTGTGAAGACCACAATTCCCGCCAGCATCATCCACCTCATCTAGAAGTGCTACCCGAAGGCGGTAAACCAGGCTCAGAGGCACAAAGCCTGGTACCCTGCCTACCTATACCAGCGAGCATCTCTGAACACAGTATCACAATTGAGTCCAGTCACAGTAGACTAATAGACTGACCCTGCTTGCTCCATTCATTTGTTTCTATTGATTTTTTTATTTATTTATACGTGCTTGATTATATTGTTTGTTGCATGCACCCATGCTCAGCATATGTGTACAAACCAAAGAAATCATACATTTTTTTTTTTTTAAAAAAAGAGAAAAAATCCTGGGTGATACAACTTTTTCCATCAACCTGTAAATCTAACTGAATATACGGTTAACTAAATGATAATTAGAACATCACATAGTAGCACACAATATATGCTACCATATTCTAGAACTTAGTTTTGTGTAAATCTTATGAGATTACATTGTGATTGGGCAATACTGTAACCATGAACCTTGACATACTGTCACCCCGTAGGCTTGGTGGCTGCGTCACATTAAAATATTCTGCACATGAGAAAGCATGCTTTCACAATTCTTTTCTGTTTGTTCTGTGTCTTCACCTCTAAGGCTATTATGCCTTCCTGACAATGTTCAGTAAACAAATATCACTATATGATAATTAAACACAACATTACAAAGACTTAAAGCGTATTGTGACAGCTATAGCTATAGCATCTATTGCTTTACAAAGAATGTGTACATTTACAACAATTAAAGGTTAGTTTGTCTTATGAGTCAACAGAAACCAAAGGTTCAAGAGAGTAAATTATGCTGCCAACTACTGCCGACTACACGGCAGTGCTGAATAATGTACAATGACTTTGTAATATTTAACTATAATATTTAACACCCAAAGGGTTGACATATTTGCCATACTTAAAGATAATTTTACTGTAGGAAAAAGAGAATTCTGCAGTTTTTATATAAAAAATTTTATTGAACATAATGGCCACTAGTTTTATATGGAACATGCATTTATGGTCGAAATGTATTGTTTGTAAGGAAATGTTTTCATTTTAATTGTGTATGTTATCTTTTTTATCAAAGCAAATTAAAGTGTGACTGTAAAACATGTTTCATATGACAATAGAGTAAATTGAGCTATAGTATAACTCCTTAACACATGCATTTCTATATCAGCGAGCTGGCCACGTGTGCTTTTAATGGTTTGTACATGTGATGTCTTAGGGTAAGGGTTTGGTAATTACTTTTCTTAATTAAGGTCCTTTCCATTTAGTGATATGCTGGGATAGGAGCTGGCGAGATATAAATGCACTGTCTCCCACTCACTGTCTTTCTGACGAATGAATGAATAGATGAAATTCCCATTTGCATGTCCAAGTGTTTCACTGGGCATGTGCGGGAATCTCACAGTCTGTCTAGTGTGGACAGATGACGTGTCCCACAGGGACTTCATCTACCCACACAAAGATGGCGGCGCCCTGAATATAGATCGGGGCAGAAAATAAAGATTAAAAAAAGGTGATCTGGGGGCTTAGGGGCATTAGGGGTGACTAAGGGGTCGGTTAGATGTAGCGGAATCGGGGGGGATTAAAAAACATGGGATTCGGCCATGACAGTGCCGCTTTAAGATCTTGTTTTGGCACAGTACTACTAAATGGTTGCCTACCCTACTCTAGTAGCTTTATCTCTTTTTTTTCTGGATAAATTAAATTAACTAGCAGAATTTCATAAAGACTGGTGTTCTTGTCCATGGTAACGCGTGTAATATATTAAATCCGCTCACCTATATTGGTGTAATCATTTTGAAGATATCCATTGTATAGTATTGTCCAGTACACAACAGACACATTATTCACCAATTAGTCACTGAAAGAAGTTGTGCACAGGATACATATGAGTCATGGTTGGTAAAAGCAATCATTGGCACTCCTTGAAAAAGTGGTATGTCCAATATTACACCACCTGTGCTGTTCGTGAAGTGGCAATAGTTTATGTTACTGTTAACATCACGGACCGGTCTCTGAGCAACAGGTTTGCAATTGATATAATAATTATCACTTACTTTTAAAGTAGAAAGCCTGCCTGGAGTAATAAAGACATATAAATACACTGTACAGTCAGTTTGCAGAATTCATTTTGTGAAAGTGATACATGGTTTAAGAGGTATGTCCCTGCAAGTTCTATTACCAGGAGCTATACTTCAAAAGCTTTTCGACTTCCCAACATATACTTCTACAAATGGTAAAATTCCCTGAATTTCTCACCTTAGTGAATGACCCTTAAAGTTATATACACGATTTCAATTTCAACTACTAAATATAAAACGAATAAACACACGCTATACTTGTTACAATATACAGATAAATGTGACAAGTTGTGTAGTCTGGAAAATGAAAAAAATAGCCCGATTATAGTAGAATATTCAGTATAAATACACAAAAACCTATGTTCAAAAATAAATGGAATGTCAAAAACGATCACTATTAAATGATAGAAATAGAGTCATCAAAATTAAAAGGGTAATAGAAGTGAAAAATTCAAAAATGCTCCACAATATACACACATATATAGGAGTACTTAAGTTTATGGGTTTCTAGTATCTATATATGTGAACTTTATTGTGTCTGGCTCTCAGGGCTGGCATCAGGGGGTGACAACCATGACGGTTGTCACAGGCCCGGCGGTCCTGGGGGGCCCGGACTGCTCTGGCAGTCCTGGGCCCCACTTTCCCTTTCTGCACACATAGATAGCGAATAACTCTCGCGAGACCCGGTTACCATGGAAACACTCCGTGGGTCTCAGGAGAATTATTGGAAGAGAGAAGAGAGGAGAAGCAGTGTGCTGCCTGGGCCCCCTCTGCGGTAACATGGAGCCGGGGGCCCCCCGTGCCACCTGACCACCAGGAATCATGGAATCTCGCCCCTCCCTGGACACAGGTAAGAAGGGAGGGGGGAATAACATTTAATTTAATTTAATATACACTAACACAACACACACTGCATACACTAACACAACACACACTCTGCATACACTACCACAACACACACACTGCAAACACTACCACAACACACACTCTGCATACACTAAAGCAACACACACACTGCATACACTAACACAACACACACTCTGCATACACTAACACAACACACACACTGCATACACTAACACAACACACACTCTGCATACACTAACACTGACATTAATAGAAAGAAGCAATGTTAATATGCTGCCAGAAAGTATGGCAGTAGATTATAAATTGTAAATCTCATGTATCAAAATATCCACAAACAGATCTAAAGCTGATCTCTCCCAAAGGCTGATTTTTAAGTTGACAAATGTGGATATTACCTTGTAGGTTATTTAAAGTAAAAGTTACCAAGTTATATGTTCTGTTGGCAGCATATCAAAGAGGTTTAGTTTGTCAAAAGGTTAGAAATAGTTACAAAGTAGAGAGTAAGGATATAAGAATATGTTGCTAGAAAAGCTAGCAATGATATTAAATTACGAAAGCCTCTCTCCCTGGTAAACTATCTAGACAGAAGAAGGAGCAAAAAGAAATTAAACATAATTATAATTAAGTGAGAAAACCCATGTGAGGCAAACTAATGTGCCATGTTAAGTGCCCATTTAAAATCTAAGAAGAACAAGATCAATGCCTGACGCGCGTTTCAGTGCTATGTATATCGCGCCTTCGTCAGGCCTTAGTTGGCCAGCCTGTATTATTGGCAGGCAGCCTGAAATGAATTCACGCCAGGCTGACCTTATTCCTTGGGGCACGTTGGGGTGGTCTTGCAAGTTATATAAGGTGCCGTAGTATCGAGCAAATTCATTACATATTTGCGCAGGTTGCATTACTTTTTGCCCAGAATGTGTGTAAACGTATTGTGTTCTCGTTTGTGCCTGCTTGTCGCGAAGTCTTTGTGCTAATAGTTTCGTAGCCTTGTTTCCCATTGAGTAGGAAGTGGCTTTGAGTTTTCTCAGTGCCGCTTTTGCTTTGCGGAGGTGGATTTCTTGGATTTCAGTTTGTGTGGTTTGTATTTGTTGTTGTAGGGCCTGGGTGGGGTTCGCCTGGTTTGATCTGTGAAGGTCTTGGACTTTTTTGAGGAGCGCGATCATAGCGGTGTGGCTGATCTTTTTAAGATAGGCTGCTCTGCTCATTAGTATCCTCCTAATAACTGGTTTGTGTGCTAGCCATAGTGTGGTAGGGGTGGGACCTTCAAGTACGTTGGTTGCAAGGTAAAGGTTTATTTCTGTGCGTGTTGTCTCCATGAAGGAGGGGTCTTTGAGAAGTTGTTCGTTTATTCTCCAGGGGCTACGGTTTTTGTATTGGTATGTATCTGTGAGGTGTAACAAGACTGGTTTATGATCCGATATTGTGGATGTGTTTATCTCACATGACCTGACCTGTTGTAAGTGAGCATTGTTCATTAGGAACCCGTCTATGCGGGAGTACGTATTGTGGACCTGGGAGTAGTGGGTACATTCCCTGGTGTTAGGATGTAAGGTTCTCCATATGTCGTAGAGGCCATATGATAACAGTAGTTTATTCATGGAGTTGCAGTATTTGTGTAGGGTCTTTTTGCGTTTTGTGGAGTGTCGGGCTGTGGAGTCTGCATTGGGATCTAGTATGTGGTTAAAGTCACCGCTGAGGACTGTAGTGCCTGTCTGGTGTTTCTCCACTTTGGAGAGGAGTGAGGCCAGATACGATTTCTGGTTATCGTTAGGAGAGTAGGAGTTCACTATTGTGTATATATTGTTGTTCAGGGTGCATATTAAAATGATGAATCTGCCTTGCGGGTCGAGTTAGAGGGAAATTAGGTCAAAGGGTAGAGAGTGGCTCAGCAGGATCGACACTCCTTTGCTCTTGGATGGGGAGGTAGCATGGAACTGGTGAGGGAAATTCTTAAGCGGTCTGCGTCGGAGTCATAGTCGGCACCATCTTGGGCCTGCTGGTCAGCAGTTTTATGTTGCGGCGTCCTAGCTGTAAAGAAGGCTGATTTTTCCTTCGCCTCCGCGGCTTTCTTCGCGCGGTGTTGGGACATCTTCCTCGTGGTCTGTGACGGAGAATATACCGAGGGTGGTTGTTTATTAGCCGTTTAGTGGAGCCTGTAGCAGCGGAGCTCGTTTACAGTGCTGCCATCCTGTTCGACGTCCAGTCACGCCCCGAGAATTCAAATTTAAAGTCAATATAACTGGAAAAATGATCTAAGTCAACGCTCTGATTGGGCAGTGCTCGCGAGACACATGGTCTGCAGCTCTGTGGAGCTGCAGACCGCCGGTCTCGGCAATCGGCACAGGAGGGGCATTGCAGTCTGCCCCGGGCACCCCCCTAGTGAGTGGCACCCGGGGCGGACAGCCCCCCCACCCCTCCCCCTTAGTACACCACTGGACTAGTGACAGTTGCAGAAGATGAATCAGTTGGGAGCTATTAACAGTTTAATTGATACGCTTTTATGAAGAAGTGGGTTTTTAACAATTTTTTGAAGGAATGGAGACTGGGTGAGCATGTAACGGAGGAGGGAAGCAAGTTCCACAGGAACGGTGCAGCCCTTGAGAAATCTTGAAGGAGAGCACGTAAGACCACTGAGAAGCGGATAACAGTAGTCAAGGAGAGAAAGGACAGTGGAATGGACCAAACCCTTAGTCGCATCTGGCGTTAAGTAGGGGCGGATGCACGCAATGTTTTTGAGATGGAAATGACAGAATTTGGCGATAGATTGAACATGAGGCTTGAAGGAGAGGTCAGAATCAAAGAGAACACCTAGGCAGCGAGCCTTCGTGGTGGAGCTGATGGTAGCACCGTTGACTTGGAGGGAGAAAGACACAGGAGTTACAACAATTGAGGGAGGAAAGACCAGAATTTCAGTTTTGGTCAAGTTTAGTTTAACCCCTTAAGGACACATGACGTGTGTGACACGTCATGATTCCCTTTTATTCCAGAAGTTTGGTCCTTAAGGGGTTAAGGAAGTGGGCAGCAATCCAGTTAGAAACAGCAGAGAGGCAGTCAGAGACACTAGTCAAGAGGGACGGGGAGAGATCAGGAGAGGACAGGTAGATTTGCGTGTCATCTGCATAGAAATGATATTGGAAGCCAAAGGAGCTAATGAGTTTACCAAGGGAGGCAGTATAGATGGCGAACAGTAGGGGACCAAGGACTGAACCTTGGGGGACATCAACAGAGAGGAGTTGGGGAGAAGAAGCAGAGCCAGAGAAAGAAACACTGAAAGAGCGCTGGGAGAGGTAGGAGGAGCACCAGGAGAGAGTAATATCTTGTAGACCGATATTGTGGAGGATGAAAAGAAGCTGTTGATGATCAACAGTGTCAAAAGCCGCAGACAGGTCAAGGAGAATTAGGATAGAGTAGTGACCACGAGATTTTGCAGCGAGTAGATCATTGGATACTTTGGTCAGTGCCATTTCCACAGAGTGCTTAGCGCGAAACCAGACTGAAGCGGGTCTAGCAGAGAGTTGGACTCGAGGAAGTCTGTCAATCTCGCATACACAATTCTTTCAAGGATCTTGGATGCAAAAGGCAGTAGCGAGATAGGACGATAGTTGGATGGGGAGTTAGGGTCAAGATTGGGCTTCTTTAGAATTTTGGTTACAGTTGCATATTTGAAGGGCGATGGAAATATACCAGAGGAGAGAGAGAGAGATTGAGAATTTTAGTGAGAGGTAGAGAAAGAGAAGAAGACAGAGTACGGATGAGATGCAAGGGAATTGGATCTAGGGAGCAGGTGGTGGGGCGGGAGGACTGGAGCAGAGCAGAAACCTCTTCCAATGTAGCGGGTGCGAATGAACATAGTTTTTTAAACTTTTTTTTTTCTTACGAAGTTCTATATCTTTAAGAACTAGTTTAAAAGTTCAAAACCCCTTGTTTTTGATCTCTATGTACTGTCACGGCCAAAAAAACCTTCATAACATATATCCCTACGATAGGCTTAGTAGCTCTGCCCATAAAATTTATGTCACCCGATGCCTCCCTTTTGTTCATTTCATTATGAAAATGCAGCCCTGTATTATCTAGTATTTAAGGACTGCAGTTTGGAAATCCAGTCAACAGTTAATACAGTACATTGACAGCCTTCCAGAAGGGTGAACTGCAAAGTGCAAACCAAAATAATAAATACTACATACTTTTGATGGGCTTCAATTCAACATGTATATGTGATACTCGTCTTGGAACCAATCATGGTCCAGACTAATTACTATAATTTAAATGTTTTCAATGTGTAAACAAGAAGAAGTTTCAAATTTCCTGTACCGATTTAAAAAAAGACTATGTGCCACAGCCATCACATTACACTTATTGTGTAAGTCCCCCTTCTGCTGCCAAAACAGCTCTGATGTATTGAGGCGTAGACTCCATGTGACGGAGCTCCAGTACTCCGACCGAGTACCCCACTCCACAAAACCTCTGAAAGTGCCCTGGCATATCTGTCACCAAGAAATTAGCAGTAGAAGTTGCTTTTGAGGTGGGGCTCCCATGGATCTTTTTTTTTTTTTAGCCCATGCCACAGATGCTCAATTGAAGATCTGGTAAATTTTGAGACCAATGCAACACCTTGAGCTATTTGTCGTGTTCCTCAAACCATTCCTGAACACGTTTTGCAGGGTGCATTGTCCTGCTGAAAGAGGCCACTGCCATCAGGGATCATAAGATCAGTCTCAATGTTATGTTGAGGGACAAAAAGCTGTTCAATGGCTTTTAAGTTATTTCTAATAATATATTTCCTCTGAACTGCCATGTAGCTTGTGTAAATACCTTTCAAAATATGTATATAACTCTTGCTTTCTCTGGTGTCTGCAGGAGCTTTAAAAAAAAAGAAAGCAAACAAATAACAAAAAAACATCTAAGTAGCCCATCAAAAAGTGAAGATGTAAGGAGGCAACAAGTATTTTCTATGCTCAAAAACTCACATAATATAAATGGTAACATGGAGAAATATTAAGAATTTTTTTTTAAAAAAAAGCTACTAGTATATAACCACCTCTCCCTTTCCACTTTATTCAATAAACACTAAATGTTAGCAAATTAAAAACTAAATTGTAAAACAACAACTCTTGCTGTGGTCTCATCAGGCCTTGTCTTTATTTGAATCCATTCAATTTAGCTTCCCTCTAACCAGTGGCGTACACACAACCCATGGGGCCCCGGTGCTCAAAACTGATCCGTGGGCCCCCCCTGCACTTACTCTGCGCGGGCCGGGGCCGCAACACATGGCGGCGGGCACCTGGTCACAGGGGTCGCAGGGCTGCGACCCCTGCAACCGCGGTTTGTACGCCAGTGCATGCAGATACATATACACTTAAAGGACCACTACAGACACCCAGATCACATCAGCTAAATAAAGTGGTCTGGGTGCCAGGTCCCTCTAGTTTTAACCCTGTAGCTGAAAACATAGCAGTTTCAGAGAAACTGCTATGTTTCACTGAGGGTTAATCCAGCCTCTAGTGGCTGTCTCATTGACAGCCACTAGAGGAGCTTCCGCGATTCTCACTGTGAAAATCACAGTGAGAAGACGCTGAACGTCCATAGGAAAGCATTGAGTAATGCTTTCCTATGGGCGGTTTGAATGCGTGCGGGGTTCTTGCAGCGCATGCGCATTCGGAGTTGAGAGGCGGATCGGGCGGAGGGATCCCCAGCGCCAAGGGAGTCCGGCGCTGGAGAAAGGTAAGTGCTGAAGACACACACACTCTCACGAACAGACGCATACACACTAGCTAACAGACACACACATTTACTGACAGACACACACTCAGTGACAGACATACATACACACTCACTGACAGACAGACACATACACACTCACTTACAAAACACACACTCACTAACAGACACCAAACAGACTCACTAACAGACCCACACAAACTAACACACTCAATAACTCACACACAGTAACACACAAACTAACACACACACTGACACAAAAACGAACACTAACACACACAATCTAACACTAACACTCACACACACTCTAACACTAACACACACACACACACTAACACTCACACACACACACACTAACACTCACACACACTAACACTCTTACACACACACTAACACTCACACACACACTCCAACACTAACACACACACATGCTAACACTAACACACACACACTAACACACACACACACACACTAACACACACACACACATGTTTTAAAAAAAAATGTAATCCCCTGGCCTCCCTACCTTTGGGAGTGCTGAAGGGATTCCCTGGGGACCCCCTGAGTACTCCCTGTTCAGCTCCCTCGCGCGCTGTGTACTGATGCCGGAGCCGGAATATGATGTCATATTCCGGCTCCGGCATCAGTGAGGTGCGCGAGGGAGCTGGGCAGAGAGCGCTCAGGGGAGAGTGCTCCCTCGCGCGCCCGCCAGCCAGCCCACCGGGTGACACCAGAGCCAGCCTCGGGGGGCCCTGAGGTTGCCGGCTCCTGGGCCCCACAGGAGAAGAGGCTGGCCACTCTGGGTACATACCGGGTCCCAGGGCGGCTGGGCCCCCTGGTGGGCCAGGCCCGGTCGCAGACGCGACCCCTGTGACCCCGGTATGTACGTCACTGCCTCTAACCACTTAACAACACCCCAATATAACTGTAACATCCATAGTTGAAGGGAGATTATCTAGATAATTTTGTGAGGAGATAAGAGGAGATGAGTATTCTCAATCATGATGGTCTGATAAAAGAAACACTCCATAAATTATAACTGCTGCGGCATGGTGTCGGGAGTGCCCTCGCAACCCATCATTGTAAATAGTCAAGCTGCTATATGGTTTGATTGCTTACCTTGAATCCAGTAGGCATCACTCCCTGCTCAGCTGGTGCAGGGCTTGCACATTGGCTGACGCTCTGCAGGGCTTAACTCAAGAGTACTAATGGAGGCTCCTAATCAGATGTAGAGGAGGCAGGAAGTTGTGCCCAGCAGATCCCAAGTAAAATTCTAAATTAGTAGTAATTATTTTACTACTTATAACAGGGCACACCTGGCACCATAACCACTACAGTGTTCCCAAGTCATGATATTATCATCTATAGATGTTAAAGGAACATTCCAAACACCATAACCACAGCATTGAGGTATAGTGGTTATGGTGCCAGCAATGGCTGGCACCCTCATTATACGTAAATAAACTTTGTACATTGGTTTGACATATTAGCTGGGGATGCTTTCTGTCTTCTAAACACCTGAGAAACTCCTGCAGTGCAGGGCTAGTTCACTGGCTGCTAGAACAGGCTGATTTCCTTTCGGCCACTGAGCCATGCACTGCACCACTGAGCAAAGCTTCTGGCTGTCTTTTAGCCGTAGTGAAACTGGGGAGTGATGGTAAATCAGTTTTATTACGCACAATGGGGGGTCACCAAGGTCCTCCAGGCATCATAACCAGTACAGCGTACTGTAGTGGTTGAAGTGTTTCTTAGAGTGTGCCTTCAAGAGTGTATGGATTACTTTTTAAATCATATCAAATAATTAAATAAGAAAATATTATATATATATTATATAGTGGCAGATGAGAGCTCTAATAAATTTACAGACGTGTTTACCTGGTGTCCACCAGCCCCTACCCGTTGGCAGTAATTGGTGGCTCTTAAATTTATTAAAGGCAGGGAACATAATGTCCCCACCCCAGCCTCCACCCATTGGCGGTGGGTGGGGGCTCTAATAATAATAATAATAATTATTATACAAAAGCGGGCTGGACATTCCACATTCAACACTTCCCACTTGGTCTAGAGGTCATCACATTTGCGCATGACTTGATTGACACTCCAAGTTTCAACAATCTCCTTCCCTTGTTGTTGATTAGTAAGCTCACTGCTCTATATACATTATTGTTGAACTTGATATAGGTATAACATATTTTAAACAGTATACCTTAACCCCTTAAGGACACATGACATGTGTGAAATGTCATGATTCCATTTTATTCCAGAAGTTTGGTCCTTAAGGGGTTAAAGGGACATTATAGTCACCAGAACAACTACAGCCTATTGTATTTGTTCTGGTGAGTAGAATCATTACCTTCAGGCCTTTTGCTGTAAACACTGTCTTTTCAGAGAAAATGCAGTGTTTACATTACAGCCTAGTGATAACTTCACTGGCCACTCCTCAGATGGCTGATAGGGCTGCTTCCTATCTCAGTCTTGCCTAGTTTGAATCACAACATTCAGTATCTTTTCATTACAGTCATTCATTGATTCAATTCATCTCTATGAGGAGATGCTAATTGACCAGGGCTGAGTTTGACTTGTGCTGGCTCTGCCCCTGAACTGCCTACTTGACAGTGTCAGCCAATACTATGGGGAAGCACTGTGATTGGCTCAGAACAACACTTCTGATGATGTCAGCAGACAGCTTGCCTGTCTGAGGCAGACAGGGGCATAGCCAGCAGCTTCAGACTTAAATACAAGTAAGGTTTTACTATATTTAGGTAGGCAAAAGAGTGCCAGGATGGCTAGATGGTGGCTTTAACACTATAAGGTCAGAAATACAGTTGCAAGAAAAAGTATGTGAACCCTTTGGAATGATATGGATTTCTGCACAAATTGGTCATAAAATGTGATCTGATCATCATCTAAGTCACAACAATAGACAATCACAGTCTGCTTAAACTAATAACACACAAATAATGAAATGTTGCCATGTTTTTATTGAACACACCATGTAAACATTCACAGTGCAGGTGGAAAAAGTATGTAAACCCCTAGACTAATGACATCTCCAAGAGCTAATTGGAGTGAGATGTCAGCCAACGGGAGTCCAATCAATGAGATGAGATTGGAGGTGTTGGTTACAGCTGTCCTGCCCTATATAAAACACACCAGTTCTGGGTTTTTTTTTCACAAGAAGCATTGCCTGATGTGAATGATGCCTCGCACAAAAGAGTTCACAGAAGACCTACGATTAAGAATTGTTGACTTGCATAATGCTGGAAAGGGTTATAAAAGTATCTCCAAAAGCCTTGCTGTTCATCAGTCCACGGTAAGACAAATTGTCTATAAAAGGAGAAATTTCAGTACTGCTGCTACTCTCCCTAGGAGTGGCCATCCTGTAAAGATGACTGCAAGAGCACAGCGCAGACTGCTCAATGAGGTGAAGAAGAATCCTAGAGTGTCAGCTAAAGACTTACAAAAGTCACTGGCAAATGCTAACATCTCTGTTAGCGAATCTACAATACGTAAAACACTAAACAAGAATGGATTTCATGGGAGGATACCACAGAGGAAGCCACTGCTGTCTAAACAAAACATTGCTGCACGTTTACAGTTTGCACAAGAGCACCTGGATGTTCCACAGCAGTACTGGCAAAATATTCTGTGGACAGATTAAACCAAAGTTGAGTTGTTTGGAAGAAACACACAACACTATGTGTGGCGAAAAAGAGGCACAGCACACCAGCATCAAAACCTCATCCCATCTGTGTAGTATGGTGGTGGGGGCATCATGGTATGGGGCTGCTTTGCTGCGTCAGGGCCTGGACGGATTGCTATCATCGAAGGAAAAATGAATTCCTAAAATTATCAAGACATTTTGCAGGAGACCTTAAGGCCATCTGTCTACCAGCTGAAGCTCAACAGAAGATGGGTGTTGCAACAGGACAATGACCCAAAGCATAGAAGTAAATCAACAACAGAATGGCTTAAACAGAAGATAATACGCCTTCTGAAGTGGCCCAGTCAGAGTCCTGACCTCAACCCGATTGAGATGCTGTGGCATGACCTCAAGAAAGCGATTCACACCAGACATCCCAAGAATATTGCTGAACTGAAACAGTTCTGTAAAGAGGAATGGTCAAGAATTACTCCTGACCGTTGTGCGCGTCTGATCTGCAACTACAGGAAACGTTTGGTTGAAGTTATTGCTGCCAAAGGAGGTTCAACCAGTTATTAAATCCAAGGGTTCACATACTTTTTCCACCTGCACTGTGAATGTTTACATGGTGTGTTCAATAGAAACATGGCAACATTTCATTCTTTGTGTGTTATTAGTTTAAGCAGACTGTGATTGTCTATTGTTGTGACTTAGATGATGATCAGATCACATTTTATGACCAATTTGTGCAGAAATCCATATCATTCCAAAGGGTTCACATACTTTTTATTGCAACTGTATATGTTTGTGTTCCTGACCCTATAGTGTTCCTTTAATGTGTAGTATTTTGAAGAGGTTTTTTTTTTTTTTTTGAAATTCTTTATTTTATTTGTGCGTGAAGGAACAGCGAGCGTGCAGAGCCACAACAGCAGCTGCACGCATTTTCACGTCACTACAAAGTGTGGCAAGTTAAAACAGCACATTTTTTTTTTTTTGTTTAACATGAAAAGAACAGGTTGTGAGGCATCAGTAGTGTGTAGTATACATGCTAAGTTAAAGATTCATATAATGATGTCTGTTACGTTTAAGCATCTGGTATGATAAGTAACATTACATTTGCAAGGGGGGGAGATGAGTATACGTATGGCAATATTGCAACGTTATAGAGGATTGCAGTCTAAATTAATGCTTGCTACCGAGGTGATGGGCTAGAGAGCCTAAGGTGCCTCTCTATGCGTGTTACATGTTGGGAATTAATAAAAATAAGAAAATAAAAAAAATTAACGATTGTGATTTAAAGTTAAACCAGCGTAAGTCATATAACTGTTGTTTGCTAGGCGAAGGGCTTTAGCTTTTAGACAGTGACATTTGGTGTGAAACAAAATAAGCTATTACAAAACATTGGTTAGATCTCTGAATGTCTAGTTAAGACTTTGAATGATAAAATAATATAACATATATCATATTCTTACATCTAGTTGTGCATTATGAAAAAGTAATTTTCGAACAGAGTGATACATGTTAGTTTTAGCTTTTGTGAAAGAGTAGGTAACGTTTATGCAATCTGAGTTATAGGTAAACCTGCTATGGTAGTAGGGCGTAAAAATTGCGATAGGAGTATACTGTGCATACAGGATACGAGATAGGCATGAAAACAAATCAATTTAAATAAGCATTTGTGTCTCTTGGCGCTCAGCTAATTGCAGCACTTTAAGAACGCCTGAAACTATCAGGTACATTTATGTGCTAGCCTACGGCTGTGGTCTCATGGGGGCTGAGCATGGCACATTCAAAGTAATATAATGCAGTTGTAACTTAAAAAAAAAAAAAAAACAAAAAAAAAAAAAAAACAGTCCACTGTCAGAAGAGGAATCACAATAAAAAAGGAAGAAGAGTTCTATTCGAGCCAGGTGGTGATTAGACGGGCCCAGAAGGAAAGTCATATGCAGTTCCTCACGTGTTGGCCGTGCTGGCAGGCACTCTGGCCGGTAGTCTGGGTACGAATTCCGCTGCCCTGGCCGGGTCCCAGGACGGTGGGTTCTTGGGTCTTTCCGCCGGTACAGGTAGCGGGTCCGTGGGTAGGTCCAGCTGCCTCAGAAGTGCCGGTGCCTCAGTTATACAGCGTGCTGAGAGTGTTGTGTCCCCCTTAGTGACCAGCAGGGTGTGTGCCGGGCCCCAGCGGTAACGTATGTGGTGAGCCCGCAGGGTGGAAGTTAGCTGTTGGAGGGTCCTTCTCCATGCTAGGGTCGCCCCCGATAGGTCTGCATAGAAGTCAAGATGCATATCTTCGAAGAGGTAGGGTGAGTTGTTGCGGACGGCCGCCAGGACTGCAGCCCTGTCCCTGTAGGTCTGAAATTGTATCACGACGTCTCTCGTGGCAGCAGTCGGCGCTTTGGCAGGTTTTGGGACCCGGAAGATGCCGTCGATTGTTCCAGCTTTTACCATCTTTGGTTGTAGTAGGGCCGTGAGAAGCCGCCTGACGACATGAGGCAGCTCAGCTTCGGGTATGTTTTCACTGATGCCCCTGACCTTGAGGTGCTTTTGTCGTCGCTTATCTTCGAGTTCTGCAAATCGCATGTCACTCAGAGACAGTTGTTGCTTTATCTCTTGTACCTCCTGCTGGAGCTGACAGAGTTGACCAGTGTGGGTGCTTGAAGTGGTTTCTACAGCTCCCAGTCGTCCAGTGAGGCCCCGCAGGGTGTCCCTAAGCGATGCGACGTCCGCTGAGATTTTGGCATGGTGGTCTGCCATGAGGTCCCTGATGGCCTCCATGCTTACTGGCGTGGGTGCCGAGCTTGGCAACTGTTGTGTCCTCGCTGGCGGCGAAGGTCGGCTTGCCTGGATGTGTTCCCCTCCTTCCTCATCCGACGTCTCGGTATAGAAATCCGAGCATCCGCCGTGTAAGGACGCCATGTTTGAACCCGCGGCTCCTCGGGCCTGCCGCCACATCTCGTCGATGTTCATGCTGGCCGCAGGCTTCTCCGGTTTGAGCTTTTTGTTTTTCTTCCCCATTGGGAGCGTGTGGGCTTAGGGATGGTTCTGGGGAGATTCGAACCTTTAGAGGTGGGTATATTGGGTCAAATTCACTTTCTTCGCTCAGAGCCGAGCCGACATGCGACCGCTCTCTTCCGTTGCTTAGCTCCGCCAGCCTGAAGAGGTTTTTAAATATTAGTGTAGATAAACAAACACAGGTGTTGCCGTATTACATTAGCTGTGACAAAAATAGAAATAAAAACCGTCAAACAACCTGCTTATGGATTTTTGTAAGGAACTTGCTGGCATTTTGGGGAGTTCAACTGCCCAAAACATGTCCCCATAATGTAAAAATAATGTCGTTATATAATGTACAAAACAAAATGGATAAAATAAGGTTAAAACCATGCTCGTATAGTATTATTAGTATTATTTATATTTGACCAACATATTCCAAAGTACTTTACAAGGAAAATATATAAAACAATAAATAAATAACAAACTGGTTAAGATGAACATAAACAAAATATACCTTGTATATGTACCTTGCTTAAATTTACCTATCTGGAGGAAAAGGGTTATAATAATTAACAGTGGTGTCTCATATATAGAGGCACCTAAGGCAGCACCCCTTAGCAAACTTTTGTCACGATAAACGAAAATCTATTGCCAGTGGTAAAACAGTAAACTTTGGGGGTAAGAGCCAACGGTCAAGATAAATGGATAATGTCTAACTGAAATTTAAGTTAGTAGGGTACACATTTCAAAGTATATATTTAATGCAAAGTATAGTCTGTCATAAGAGACTACCTCAGCAGAACTACCACATCTTCGTAGGTTACTTACCTAACTCCTCAAACCTAAGCATGCTAAGCTCATACAGTTTGATGGCATGTTTGATGGCCAAAGCACTAGCCACACCACTCCTCCAAGGGACTTAATTCTAATTTTTAAAACCAACTTGCAGGGGAAGACACCATATGATTTTGAAACTTAACTGCATTTTACCTGGACTTGTCCAATAATTCACCATCGTGGAAGAGCCTTCTCTGGTCACGGACCCAGCTCCTGGGGGCTCAAAATATATGAAAGTCATGGTAGCATCACATAATAGCGTTACAGTTTGATTTGTGGAAGCAGCTGTCTGGTGGACTTTCCTTCACAGTTGACTCAACTGGCCACAGAGTTTGTTGCTTTACTTAACTCTATATTGCACTAACCAGCCATTGTAGTCTAAGCCCCACCAGGCTACTATCTTTTGTTCCCTTTTAAACACAAAACCGGGCATAGCCTCTCAATAGCACTATTTACTAGAGTTAATTTATTGTATATGATGCTTGTTATGCTATCTGTATAATTTCTTTGCCCAAACATAGCTTTGCTGTGTGCTAATAATGTTATTATTCCGTACTGATTTCCCTATGTATTACAGTTACCTAAATATTTCGAATGTACGTTGCATTGAATGGAATGCTTTGAATGTGAAAAAAATGTCTTTAAAAAAATAAATTTTATTGGATCAGGGAAATACATTTCAGGTAACCTTGGCATTAATAGGAAATATGATCTGTCTCTGTTTGAGTCACCTCTGTATGTTCATTTTTTAATATATTTTTGTTTTCTTCTTCATCTCATTGTAGGTTCATTATTTATTGTCCGTGATGCACAAGTGATATTATTGGTTTTTCACAAAACCTGGAGATTCAACTACGATTACTCTGAATTTGGACCAAGCTTCAGGGATAATGCTTGGGATCCAAAAACATCCTCTGCTTGAGCCCTAAAATTATTTAGTGACTCCTTTCTAAACCCCACCCTTGCCCCTCCCCAATTCCCCAATTTCACATGCCTTGTGCCCACTCACAGTTACTTACAGACAAAGTCATAGATACATATACTCTCACACATATACACAGAAGGGAAAACACAAACATGCACAAGCATACACTGGCATAGACACACACAGACAAGCAGCATCAAACACATACACAGACAGGCATACAGAGATGCATATAGGCACATGGACACAGACAGGTACATACAAGCACACGCCGACATACACACAGACTTACTACAGCACGCCCAAGGGAAGCAGGAAGGAGTACCTGCTTCACCAACCACGGGGCCCCGGTGCAAAAATTGATCTGTGGGCCCCCCCCCCGTGCACTTACTCTGACACACACACACTGACACTCACTCAATAACAGACACACACATATTTTTAACACTCGCTAACACACTTACTGATGCTCACTAGCAGACACACACAAACTAACACTCACAGTAACACACTCACTTACACACACAAACCAACACACTCATTAACAGACACACACAGTAACACACACACTAACACACTCACATATTTTTTTAAAAAAAATTTAATCCCCCAGCCTCCCTACCTTTGGGAGTGCTGTGGGGATTCCTGCTGTCCCTGGGGTCCAGTGGGGTCCAGTGGGGTCCTGCTGGGCTTCCGGGCGCGCGTGCGAGGGAGCACTCTCCCCTGAGTGCTCTCTGCCCAGCTCCCTCGCGCTGCTTACTGATGCCAGAGCAGGAATATGATGTCATATTCCGGCTCCGGCATCAGGAAGCAGCGCGAGGGAGCTGGGCAGAGAGCACAAAGGGGAGAGTGCTCCCTTGCGCGCGCCCAGCAGCCGGCCGGACGCCCCAGGAGAAGAGGCTGGCAAAATGTGGCCCCACTGCCACTGGCATGCATACCGGGTCGCAGGGCAGCTGGGTGGGCCGGGCGACCCCAGTATGTATGCCACTGACCTTGGACTGTAACTCTGATTCTCCTCCCATAAATGTGTCAGACAGTGTTAATGAGTGTGTGCCTGTGACTATGTGTGTGACTGTGTGCCTATGATTGTGTGTTTGACGGTGTACCTGTGACTGTGTGTGGTCCTGTGACTGTGTCTGACAGTGTATGAGTATGACTGTGTGTATGAGACTGTGTATGTGACAGTGTCAGACAGTGTATGAATATCACTGTGTGCATGAGACTGTGTATGTGGCTGTGTCTGGTAGTGTATGGGTATGACTGTGTTCATGAGACTGTGTATGTGATTGTGCCTGACAGTGTGTGAGTATGACTGTGTGCATGAGACTGTGTATGTGACAGTGTCAGACAGTGTATGAGTATGACTGTGTACCTATGACTGTGTATGTGACTGTGTCAGACAGTGTATGAGTATGACTGTGTGCATGAGACTGTGTCAGATAGTGTATGAGTATGACTGTGTGCATTACCTGTGTATGTGACTGTGTCAGACAGTGAGTATGACTGTGTGCATGAGACTGTGTATGTGACTGTGTCAGACAGTATGTCTGTGCATATGTGACTGTCAGGGTTATTCACTAAAGTGTAAATTCAAGGTGCATTCAAAGTTAAGTTGAAAGTTAAGTTCAAAATAGTGTAAGTCAGCTATGCTTTCAGTTCATTTACTGAGGCCATAAATCTGAAATTAACTTTAGAATTCTCACTGTAGTGCATAATCCTGTGTATGCATCCAACCGTAGGACTGAATGTCTGTGACTGTGTATGCAGAGGTGGCTCTGCAGTAGTTAGATGTAGCTCACCTAAGTGGAGAGTTATGCAGTCTGCCCCAATGTAATCTTGTGGGGAAGCCCAGAAGCCTCTGGTTTGCACCTTCATCAGGTAAAAACCATGAAAAGCTGTTCCCAAGATCTGGCAGATCAGAGCAATGCTGCCGGTTACAAGGCCAGAGATGACAGGATGGTATGCTCCATGCACCAAGCCTAGTTGCAGATCAGAGGCCTGAGCTCCTATTCACAACATTACCCATCACATTGGACCAGCAGGGATCAGAGAATCCAAACTGACTAATAACTTTCAATGATGCAGCTGCAGGTGAAGATACACCTCCGGCAGCAGTGGGTTACTGCTGCACATACAGACTCTAGGCACCATTACCTTTTAAAATCACTGAAGTGATTATGGTGTTTTGAGAAACCCTTGAGATGATATTGCACATATATATGTTTTTTTTTTGTACTTTTAAAGATATTTATAGGGGCTAAGGACAATATCCCTCTGATACTTTTGATTTACGATTAAATGTATGTATCTTTATAACTATTCATTTATTACATGAACTTATAACCTTGTCATGTATTTATCATGTGCTAGTGTCATGTGTTTGAATTAAAGAAAATCTGTAAGCACCAAAACCACTACAGCGCACTGCAATGGGTATGGTGCAAGTAGTGCCCAGACACCCTCCCATGGGTTGTTCGTTATTCAGATTAACCGCTGAATCAGACAGATTTCATCTTAAACTTGGTCTGTCCTAATAGAAAAGCACAAGTCTAACGTTTATTATTGTACTCAGTGATGTGCACATTAGATTTGATAGGATGTAGGTTCAATTCCGCTGTGATTCCCATTGTGATTATTTTTCTTTTTTATTATGTTTTATATTTTGTTTTGTAATTATTAAATGTATACTCTACTGCCATATATGTATATTATCGTAATATTTTTCGTAGAATCCTTATTGAGTCTTGGACAAACAATATTAATTGCACTTATTGAGTGATAAAATATCACAGGGTGTCTGACTCCTTGCTTGGGATCCAGACCTGTCCCGCTACAATGTTTGTCCCACATTCTCCATCACCAGGGACCCCAACCATCTTCTAGGAAGAAATCGATTCCTGTGCCCGCTCTCTCCTGTCAGGCAGGTATTGATCCCGATGCTTTCCCTGTCCACTCTGCTGGAAGTATTTCCTCTGCCTGCTCCAGGCACCATCTTTATAAACATGCTTTTTAGCTCTGAAGCCTAGCTTTTGTAGTTACGGGTCTTACAACTCTGTAGCCAATCCTAAACACCCAAGGAGCAGTGCAGTCAGAAACAGGCACTTAGACTTTGTCACTGGCTCATGGGAAGATCCACATTTAGGCACTGTTCCAAAAGGAACTGTATAATCTCTTAATTTTCAAACTGGGACTAACCTTTAACTGTACTATATTTAACTTATGGTGAGGAATTCAAAATAGTATATAAAACATAAACACAAAATAAAACATAATGGTACAATAAAATACATTAAATTCACATAAAGGAGCATTAGGGAAACTTACAAATTCCAAATCCCAGAGAAATGTGCCTGCATTTCACACATTTGCAAATATATGCAGATCAGAGTCAATGCACAGAAACAATCTTAACCAACAGGTGCATCAAACTCCTTTATATTGGAATACAGATTTTTGAGTGAATAGCTTTACTTCCTTATGTATTGGTCCATGTAAAATAATAAATTTACTGCATGTGCCATCTCAAACAATGTTTGTTGTTGTCCGATTCAACAAAAAACATGCAATCAATACAAGAGTTAAATTTCACCTTGTCCATCTATGTCAATAGCAACATCTTTGTTTGTCAATGTGGACAGTCATGCAGGTGAAGAGTATGCTTCTTCAGTCCCTGCATTGTTTAATATTTGTAAACAGTTATATGTGCCACTGCTCTGATTACGTAAATAAAAATGGACGTATGTGACTAGACTTGCCTTGTAACATGATTAAACTTTAATTTGAGTCATTGGTATTAGTGAGATTTAAAAGTGAAATTCCATCCTGGGCTCAACCGACTTCCAGAAAAGTTTGCTAAGGTTGATAATTTCCTGACTCATGGCATTATCAATTACCGGTAATTAATCCCTGGTGTCTGGTTGTATACCTAATGCTGGAACATGGGGAGTGAGCTGTACAAATGCATAAAGGTGTTAACAATATATTTATAATCTAACTAAAGAGTGATAGCAAATATTTTAGTACAGTAATTCTGGGACTTGAATTTACAATAGACTGAAGTATGTCATGGCATAAGCAATATTCATGAAAAATTAGCTAAGAAAAACATTGTTTAATAGTAATACATCACATATTAAAATTAAAGGGAAACTAGAGGCTAGGAATACAAAATTGTATTCCGAGCCTATAATGCCCCCTCACTTGTGCTCCTTCCCTTAAATCAAACAATCTGCACTGTATTATAGGAAGATTATATCTTTAGAGATTGAAAGATTAATATCTTAAAACAATAATTTCTTCAATATTGACAAAACAGGAGCAATAGGATTCAGAGCAAAGCCTGAAAGACTTACACTAATCTCCAAGTAAACCATAACAAACAAAAGTGAGTAGGCGTTCAGAAACGTTCAGAAACTTATCTCAAAATGTCTCAAAAAGTGAGCACCAATAAAAGAAAACAGTCACTTATCATGAATATATTGTAATGTTACTTATCCATCTCTGATTTTAGTTTACATAATAAAACTATACTTTCGTTAAGGCAGTGGTTTTCTCAAGGTCTCAAAGTCTAAAATCACCTTAGACTCAACTGGGTTATCCCTAAATCCTGGACTGGTAGGCGTGCCTTAAGGACTGGTTTGAAAACCATTGCGTTAAAGGATGCCTCACTTTTACAGGGGTATTGCCTCAGTTCTCCAATTTCTGCATTCCTGAATTGCTTTATTTGCTGCCGAGACCTGCGTGTCGCTTGCGTTTATACATTCATGGAGATCTGCGTATCTCACCTTACAGCACTCATGTTATACAATGTTGGAGACCTGTGTGCCTCACCACTTTTTCACCACTTGTGAATTAAATTTTTTTTTAAAATAAAAATACATTTACAAAAAAACAAAAAGCTAAGTATTATACCAAACAATATAGTTAAATAGGCTGAAGCATATTGCTTTTATAAAACGCAGCCTAAATCTGCTGTTGATCTGAAAACAGTTTGAGGCCCTTTCCAATTTTGCAATAAACTAGGAAAAAAAAGCTTTTCTACCCCAGAATGGTAGCAAGATCTCTCCTTGGATCAAGAACCCACATAACCCTCATATTAAATATTATTTTCCTAAATAAAGCGCTCTGAGGCAATTCCTGTTTGGATAAGAAAATAGGTTATACAATCAATGATAATGCTGGTGATAGATAATGGGAATGTATTCACCGTAAATTCATTTCGGTGAAACCATCACTATGCTGGTTTGTTATATTATGCAGGTTGACTAAATGGCACATTTGGTCAAGAACGATACATCTGATAACATACCGATGTGGGAAAAGGCATAGGAAGTAGTATTAGTGGCTAACAGCTTCAGAAGGCAATGTCTAGCACCTTGACGGCCTACAGAGAGGACATAGCAATGGAACAAACCATCGAAGACAAGACAGAGAGCATTCAGTTCCCAGGAATTGTAACTATATTTACTCATCACTGTATTTAAGAAATCTGTATTTGGTAAATGTGAAAAAGAATATTAAATGTAGAAATTCACACCTCTTTATCCTGCAACTAGGCACCTCCATCTTAGCTCCCTGTCAATCTTAATTATATGCTCTGTCTTTCGCATCTGGCAGTCAGCACAGAGAGAAATATTTAGAGAAGAGTTGAAAGGAAACAATGCTTCTGTTTCTCTTATTCATATGTAATATTTGCACTGGTTATGCCTTTATTTGCAGGGGGAAGGGAGCAGCTCCTTGAGAGAGTCTTCAGATCTAGGTCAGTAAGAAACAAGAAAAGAGGACAAAAAAGGGGGGAGGGGGATATAGTGTAGTACATTAATCATTAATTGTATAAAAAATAAAAAAAATAAAAGGGAAATGAACTTACAGAGTGTGTGTCAGGGTACCTGAGGCCTCTACCTCTAAGGGAGGTAGAGACTTGGTGGTTTATCCGTCCAGGCGAGCTGCTCCCTCCGTTCCTCGCGGTTCATCCAGTCACTTAAACACCGGCCGCGAGGAATCCACGTCCTTTTCTAGCAGGACGCTCAATACGTGACGTCATGACGCTATCACGAGCGACCTGTCACTCAAGTGTCCGATATCCAATCGGTACTTGTCAGAGGCGTGCTTACCATCCGGAGCCAGGGTATTTAAGCTTACTTCTCCCTTCAGCTCATTGCCCTGTCGTGGTTCTAGCTTGTCTAGTCACTCAGTGCTCTGGTATTCTCGTTTGCTCTATTTGGTTTTGACTCGGCTTGTTGTACTTTCCTGCTTTTCTGTTATCCCTTGACCCGGCTTGTCCCTCGCTTATCTGTCTTCTCGTTCCCTCGACCTCGGCTTGTCTCTGACTATTCTCTATTACTCTCGGTACGTTAGTCCGGCCATTCTAAGGCCCGGTATACGTACTTTTCCACTCTTTGTACTCTGCGTGTTGGATCCCTGTCCCGATCCTGACATTACGACAGGGCCAATGGATCCTGCAGGTACAAACAGTCAGCTTGGTTCTTCGGATCCCAGGTTTGACGCCATGGAGCATAGGATGGATCAGATGGCTTTGGCACTACAGGCACTTTTGTCTCGTGCTAGTAATCCACCTGAGGAGACACGTACTCCGTCTATTTCTCCTGCAGTCTCAGGTCTAGAGGTAGCCACTGTAGGTGCTTCTTCCCGTATTACCCCACCAGTACGTTATGGCGGGTCACCGGAGAGGTGTCGTGGCTTTCTGAACCAGATTAGCATCCATTTCGAATTACAACCCCGCTCTTATCCTACAGATAGAGCGAAGGTTGGATTTGTTATTACTTTACTCATTGAAAAAGCTTTGAGATGGGCCAATCCTTTATGGGAGAATGATAATCCACTAGTCTATAATTATAATGCCTTTGTAGCTGCGTTTAGAAGAACTTTTGACCCTCCTGGTAGAAAGGTCAATGCAGCTAGATTACTGTTGCGCCTTAGACAGGACAATCGAACACTTGTGGATTATGCACTAGAGTTCAGGTCCTTGGCGGCAGAAGTTAAGTGGAACGAACAGGCTTATATAGATGTGTTTCTGAATGGGTTATCAGATGTAATTCTTGACGAGGTCGCTACTAGAGAACTCCCTGAAAATTTGGAGGATTTAATCTCTTTTATATCTCGTATTGATGAACGCTTAAGAGAGAGGCAGAACACTCGAGATAGGACCCGTAGACCCTCCTTTAAACTAGCACCTACTTTTCAAAATTCTGAGTTCGAGGACTTACGTATTCCTGAACCTATGCAGATAGGCAGTACTCATCTCACAGAGAGGGAGAGACAGTACAGGAGAAGGGAGGGTTTATGTATGTATTGTGGAGTCAGAGGTCATTTACGCCTAAATTGTCCCAATCGTTCGGGAAACGCTCGCACCTAAGTTCCTCTAGAGGACAGGCCTTGGGTGTTTCTACTTTGTCCTCTATTCACAACTACAAAGAGCTCAGGCTTCTGTTACCCGTTTCTTTAAAGTGGGAAAAGGGAGTAGTTAAGACTATGGCACTAATCGATTCTGGAGCTGCTGAGAGCTTTATAGATCAGGGTTTTGCTGCCAAGCATGCTATTCCATCCCAGTTAAAAGAGACACCACTGGCTGTTGAGGCCATCGATGGTAGACCGTTACTTGAGCCTGTTATTTTCCATGAGACCATACCGATTAACTTAACTGTTGCCATCCTACATAGAGAGGACATATCCTTACTGCTCATTTCTTCTCCGTCTATTCCCATAGTTCTGGGGTACTCCTGGTTGAGGAGACATAACCCTATTATTAATTGGGAGTCAGGGGAGATAGTGTCGTGGGGACAGAATTGTCAAGAGAAATGCTTGCGGAAGGTCTCACCTCTCGGCTTGACCAACACATCGGCTAACTCTGACAATCCTACAGAGACACAAATTCCGTCTCAGTACCTAGATTTAAAGGCTGTATTTGACAAAAAGAAAGCCGATACCTTACCCCCACACAGGTCCTTTGATTGCAAAATTAATTTACTTCCTGGTACCATGCCGCCCAGAGGTCATGTATACCCGTTATCTACGAAAGAGAACTCAGTTCTAGAGGAGTATATTCACGAAAATTTAGACAAGGGATTCATTAGGAGGTCCTCCTCTCCTGCCGGGGCTGGATTTTTTTTTGTTAAAAAGAAGGATGGTTCTTTGAGACCTTGTATTGACTATCGAGGCCTAAATAAGATAACCATTAAAAATGCCTACCCGATTCCCTTGATCACCGAACTCTTCGATCGTTTGAAGGGCTCTACAATTTTCACCAAGTTAGACCTCAGAGGGGCATATAACTTGGTGAGAATCCAGCAGGGACATGAGTGGATGACGGCATTCAATACTCGATATGGCCACTATGAATATACTGTTATGCCTTTTGGGTTATGCAATGCGCCAGCTGTATTCCAGGATCTGATAAATGAGGTTCTTAGGGAATTTCAGCAAGATTGCGTCATTGTATACCTAGATGATATACTCATTCATTCTAGTGAGATTGAGACTCATCACAAGCAAGTCAGGAGGGTTTTGCACAAGCTTCTCCAGCATGGCTTGTACTGCAAGTTGGAGAAATGTAGCTTTGATCAAACCCAGGTAACCTTTCTCGGCTATGTGATCTCTGGGGAGGGATTTAAGATGGATCCGGATAAGCTCCAATCCATTCTAGAGTGGCCTTTACCCAAAGGTCTTAAAGCCGTACAGAGATTTATTGGTTTTTCTAACTATTATAGGCGCTTTATTAAGGGCTATTCTTCCATTATCGCACCTATCACTAATATGACCAAACAGGGGGCTGATACTAAGAATTGGACTACTGAAGCTCTCCTTGCGTTCAAAACTCTCAAGGAGCTTTTCGCTTCCGCTCCCATTTTAGTTCACCCCGACACTTCACTGCCTTTTCTACTTGAGGTAGACGCATCGGAGACTGGTTTAGGTGCTGTCCTATCTCAAAGGTTGGGTGTTGATAAACCATTACATCCATGTGGATTTTTCTCTAAAAAATTGACCGGTACTGAAAGCAGATATGACATTGGTGACAGAGAATTACTAGCGGTTATCAAGGCTTTGAAAGAGTGGAGACATTTATTGGAGGGTACATTACATCCTGTTACCATTCTAACTGACCACAAAAATTTGTCTTATATCGGAGAGGCCAAGCGTTTGTCCTCCAGGCAGGCTCGTTGGTCGTTGTTTCTTACCCATTTCAATTACGTTCTGACTTACAGACCTGGGTCAAAGAATTCTAAAGCCGATGCGCTATCTCGCCAATATGAGCCCTCTGCTTCAGTTGAACCACTTATGTCCTCCATTGTACCCAAATGCAATATTATTGCTAATACCAGTCTCAAAATTCATTCCCCGCTACTTGACCAGATCTTGAAGTCGCAACATCTAGCTCCCGAAAACACTCCTGAGGGAAGAAACTTTGTTCCTCCTGAACTTCAACTGGAGCTCTTACAATGTTTTCACGAAAGTAAAGTAGCTGGTCATCCTGGTATTCGCAAGACATACTCTCTGATATCCAAGGATTTCTGGTGGCCTTCACTTCGAAAAGATATTGAGGAGTTCGTCGCAGCTTGTGAAACTTGTGCCAAGACTAAACTACCTCATGCTTCTCCATGTGGCCTGTTACACCCCTTGGACATTCCTGAGAGACCTTGGTCCTGCTTGTCCATAGACTTTATCGTTGATTTGCCTGCTTCCAAGA
Organism: Pelobates fuscus; assembly: GCF_036172605.1. Lineage (NCBI taxonomy): Eukaryota > Metazoa > Chordata > Amphibia > Anura > Pelobatidae > Pelobates > Pelobates fuscus. The sequence continues at coordinate 99,465,255 of NC_086327.1, forward strand.
GACAGACTGTTATTCTCACGGTGGTGGATAGATTTACTAAGATGGCTCATTTCGTGCCATTACCTAAACTTCCGACTTCTCCTGAATTGGCGGAGATTTTTGCGAGAGAGGTTTTTCGTCTACATGGGATTCCTTCGGAGATTGTTTCTGATAGAGGCTCTCAATTTGTCTCACGTTTCTGGAGATCCTTTTGTTCTCAATTGGGCATCAAATTGAACTTTTCCTCTGCCTATCACCCTCAGTCTAACGGAGCTGCTGAACGTACCAATCAAAAGATCGAACAATATCTGCGTTGCTTTGTTTCCGAACACCAGGACGATTGGGTCGGTCTGATTCCTTGGGCGGAGTTCGCACACAATAACCTTGTTTGCGATTCAACTCGCTCTAGCCCTTTCTTCATGAACTATGGCTTTCATCCTTCGATTTTTCCTTCGGTTTCCTCTTCTCAGGGGATACCGTCGGTTGATGATCATGTCGCCAACCTGAAGAAATTATGGGATCAGACTCGGCAAATTCTATTACATAGTTCCTCGTTGTTCAAGAAACACGCTGACAAGCATAGAAGAGCGGCTCCTGTTTTTGTCCCTGGGGATAGGGTATGGTTGAGTACTAAGAATGTTCGCCTAAAAGTTCCATCTATGAAATTTGCTCCTCGCTACATAGGACCTTACAGGGTTCTCACTCGTATCAATCCGGTTGCGTATCGCCTGGCTCTGCCACCTGCCTTACGCATTCCTAACTCATTTCATGTCTCCTTGTTGAAACCTCTTATTTGCAACAAATTCTCCTCTAAGGTTTCCTCACCTCGTCCTGTTCAGGTGGAGGGTCGGGAGGAGTACGAGGTCAGCTCCATCATTGATTCCAGAATTTCGAGGGGAAAATTGCAATATCTGGTCAACTGGAGGGGATATGGTCCTGAGGAGAGGAGTTGGGTACCTCAGGAGGACGTTCATGCTTCTCGCCTTCGCAGAGCATTTCACCTCCGCTTCCCATCTCGCCCCGGTTCCTTCCGCCCGGTGGGCGTATCTGAGAGGGGGGGTACTGTCAGGGTACCTGAGGCCTCTACCTCTAAGGGAGGTAGAGACTTGGTGGTTTATCCGTCCAGGCGAGCTGCTCCCTCCGTTCCTCGCGGTTCATCCAGTCACTTAAACACCGGCCGCGAGGAATCCACGTCCTTTTCTAGCAGGACGCTCAATACGTGACGTCATGACGCTATCACGAGCGACCTGTCACTCAAGTGTCCGATATCCAATCGGTACTTGTCAGAGGCGTGCTTACCATCCGGAGCCAGGGTATTTAAGCTTACTTCTCCCTTCAGCTCATTGCCCTGTCGTGGTTCTAGCTTGTCTAGTCACTCAGTGCTCTGGTATTCTCGTTTGCTCTATTTGGTTTTGACTCGGCTTGTTGTACTTTCCTGCTTTTCTGTTATCCCTTGACCCGGCTTGTCCCTCGCTTATCTGTCTTCTCGTTCCCTCGACCTCGGCTTGTCTCTGACTATTCTCTATTACTCTCGGTACGTTAGTCCGGCCATTCTAAGGCCCGGTATACGTACTTTTCCACTCTTTGTACTCTGCGTGTTGGATCCCTGTCCCGATCCTGACAGTGTGGAGCTGTTAATAAGCTCTGATTGATGTGCCTGGGCAGTATAAATGTGGATATGAACTAGGTATCGAGAAACCGCTTATAAAAACAAAAAAAATAGAATAAAATAACAAACTAACACGTTTCACCTAGTAAACAGGCTTTTTCAAAGACACTTTTAAAAAGCCTGTTTACTGGGTAAAATATGTTAGTGTTACTCTCTTTTATTTCAATTGCTTTTATAAGCTGCTTCTCTATAAAATTTGTGACTTTTACTAGCTTGGATCTTCTTGTTGTTACACTGACGTTTGGACATTATTTTCCTTGGTGCGGAACATACCACCTACGTCTTTTCGATTGAGCAAATCAAATTTTTGCTCTAAGTCAGTGAGTACATTTCCTATTATTTAATTGGTTTTAACATACAATGAGCACCATATTTTATTTCTTGTATTACCTATATACACTACAGTGAGGATTTCTACCGTATACAGCCAAGAGGGGGAAACGCACATATATTCAAGAACGAGGATCATTCCACTCCACGCTATTCTCTTGGAGCCATTAGAAGGCTCTAATTAATGTGAGTGTGCACTTTGAATATATTAAATCCATCCAATATACTTAAAATACAGGGTGGACCAAAAGTAACGTTACCATTTAAAAAATTCTTAGATGTTTAAAAAGTAACCTTGGAAGATAGGACAAAAACATTTCCAATCTGTGTTGAAAGTGCTACCAAACATCTAATTTCATACTGACCTGGATCTGAGGACTCTCTCAAGGCGTTGCTCCCTTCCCCTGAAAACAAATAATTTACGAGGTAAAATAGGATAGATTACCTACCCTTCTACAAAACAAGAGCTAGAAACGTAAACAAAAAAGGTTTTATTCAATGTTGCAACTTCCAGAGAAGTGATAGTTCCTGTCTACATCATTGTAAAGAGAATTAACTGGCTAACCTTTCAGTTCAGACAAACACTTTACCTTTCTTGCCTGGTTCATTAAACCTCTATAGAACTTTCCCATGCTACCTGAGCAGTATGCTTACTCCACCTGTAGCCTTTGATCTGCTGCCAAATCTTTACTTTCCATCCGTTATTACAAATGAAAAATGTATTGAGCAACCTTCTCAGGCAGTGCTTCACAAATGTTGATAAACCCAGTAAATCTCAAACATGTCACCTGTCTGACGTCCCCGAAAACATATCCATCGTTGTATCTTTTATCAAAAAGCAGCTCCAATCATTTTTAACGTGTACTGTAGTGATTACGGTGCCAAGAAACTGTTCCTGCAAAGCCAGTCTCTATCCTCTAGGTAGCAACTCTCTTGTTACTAATTATCAGCTGATGTTAACCCTCAAATCACCGGCCTCTTGCCTAGTGCACAGACGTTAACAAAGACAACTCCCTATAGATCCTATCAAAAATATACCTTTACAGAATTACTCGGGGTGGGAAAATGAAAGTGATAGAGTGAGCAGTGTAAAGAGTGGGGATTAGCAAGCCATATACAGGGATGTACATAAATATAAGGTGGAGTTTCTTGTTACAACTTATATGTATGTATGTATATTTATGTTTATTGTGAGATTTAAGGGAAACTCACTAAGGTGTTAGAGTTTCAGTTGTTATTCATACCACTCACTGGGATTCTGTCACTTTCTATTGATACATTTTATATACAGGGATGTATCTACAATGAGGCAAACAAGGCATTTGCCTTGGGCGGCAATTTCCAGGGGGCAGCAAAAAACGGCGCCCCCAAATGCCCAGGCAAAAACCTTGTTTGCCTCGTTTTATGAAAGCCCAAGAGATGGCCGGCTGGCCACCTTTGGGCTCCCCTGGGGCAGTCAGGCAGTGGTTTCCTGGGCGGGCGGCAAGGGAGCACTCCCTGTCCAGAAGCCCCACTGGACCCCAGGTGAGAAATCCACGCAGCTATCCCAAACGTAGGGAGGCTGGGTGGATTTAAATTAAAAATAATAATAATAATAATAATTGTGAGTGTGGGGAAATGTGTGTGTCAGTGACTGTGAGTGAGTGTGTGTCAGTGAATGAATGAGTGTGTGAGTGAGTGTGTGTGTGTGTGTGTGCCAGTGAATGTGAGAGTGAGTGAATGTGTGTGTCAGTGAATGTGAGTGAGTGTGTGTCAGTGAATGTGAGTGAGTGAGTCTGTGTCAGTGAGTGTGTGTTTCAGTGAATATGTGTGTCAGTGAATTTGAGTGAGTGTGTGTGTCTGTCAGTGAGTTTGTCAGTTAGTGTGTGTCCGAGTAAGTGTTTGTCTGTCTATCAGTGTGTCAAATCAGTGAGTGTGTGTATGTCATTGTTTGTCAGTGTATATGAGAGTGTGTGTCTGTCAATATGTGTGTGTGTCTGTCAGTCAAAGTGCGGCCTTGACAGGAAGGGGTGGGGAAAATTTAAATTAGGCAGGTATGCCCGAGCACCGTCCTGCCTAGGGAAGCACAAAACCTAAATACACCACTGGCCATATAGCTAAAAATCTTTACACTAGCACTGTACATAGTGTTCTGAGCTGGGCAAAGAACTGAGCTGTGTACATGCATGTGCTAACCAAAACTCTTGCTACTGAAAAAGATTGACTTGAACTGTATTATTTGGATGGTAGAATGGGGATGTTGCACTACAAGGAAAGTACTGGTTTAGAGAAGGTTACTGAAACCTCTGTTGGTAGGGAGCAGTGGCCTACCAGTGGGGTGTTCCCAAGATGCTCGTTTTTCATACCAAGGCAAAAATCATCGTGTACAGGAGTTTTCCGAGTTGGAAACCTGTATAAGCCTTCTGGGCCTGTTACCACCTAATGGAGCTACAGACAAGGGGCTGACCAGTCTAGACTTAAAATATTTGACTCCGGGGCACATATAAGACACCTGGGGACAGATGCGTTATATTCTCAGTAAGAATAATATCTAAGGAAAGAGGTGGAGGTGTTGTCTTGGGTGACATTTGGGAAGCGGTTGCCAGGGTAACAGCACAGAAACTTTTAATAAAAAAACTTTAGCAGCCATGAAGGCATTCTGAAGGTCAGAGCTAAAATTAATAATTTCACAGGCCAGCTGTCAGCCACGGTGCGTAACACTCTACCCTCTTTCTACAAAGTCTGGGATCCAAGGTGGGAATTCAACTCTTCGTTAGCTTATTTCCGAATGTTAACCAGACGCACTAGGTCTCATCACGATGGTACTCTCTATTTTCCTCACCCTTTTTTTCTCCACATAGTTTTATTGTGATTGTTTGCTGTTTTGCTCCCTTTAGTTTTTTCCATGTTATACAATAATTGAAATATAGGACAAATTTTCTGTTACATGTGATGGCCCTGCCTTGTGAAATAGTTGTTGAGATTGAATTAAAACAAAACAAAAAAGAAAATCTATTAGTATTTTTAACTAAACTACCCTTTAATTGTACAAATATGGAAACAATATGCGTCAACGTATTCGCATAGGGCAAATTGAGATAGAAATATGAACTGCTGCACTGATGTAGGTTTTTTTTTTAATAAAATTATAGCATTTAACCCTTTACATTTTAAAAGGTTAAGCAACAGAATATAGTGCTAGCTGTGGATCAACGGGTTAAATTAAATTTGGGGTTGCATTTGACCCAGATGTTCAATTACAGATTATTATTATTATTAGAATTTATACAGTGCTGATTTATTTTGCATAGCTTTCTCTTTGCAGCATTAAAAAACAACGTTTCGACAGAAAGTCACATGTACAGAAATCGAGATGTAGATTGCAGATTAGAACCATTCAGTTTATAAAAGAAAGCTTAGCATAATCTACTGTAATCATCTATTTATAGGGCCTGTTCAAGAAGTTTTGCCACCCTAGGCAAATAAATATTTTTCCTCCTCCCGAAAAGCATTAAAGAAACACTCCAAACACCATAACCACTAGTATTATCATTTACATAGCATCAACATAATCCGCTGAATTTTACAATTATAGAATGAAGATATTTGCCAGCAAGCAATTGACGGAAAAAAATAGAGAAGAGGTAAAAAAAAGGCTCTGCTCAAGCAAGCTGACAATCTACAAGGAAGGGGTAAAGAAATACGCGAGGAGGAACAGTATATCAGAGAGGGAGGACTGAATTGATGAATAGAATGCGTGGGTCATAAAAAGCAAGTAAAAGTTGGGTGTGGAACAAGGGAATAGTGGAAGGAGAGAGAGTGAACTGGGCTAAGGAAGTGAGGGAACTGAGGAGGACAATTGTAATGAGATAAGAGTCATCGAGGAAGATTCAGGCTTTCCTAAAGATTTATGTATACACACAAAAGCGATATTCATACCCTCACCAATCTGTGAATAGTGTGGCAAAAACACTTATCTTAAAATTATATACAACTTCCTCTAAGGATATCCCAGAGAGTATCCCTTTAACAGCAAATACAACCAAAGAGATAAAGAGGATACAGCTGTGGATCTACAAAAAAGAAAATATAATGTAATACGGTATAACATACAACCATATGCACTGACAGAGTTGCACTCACAGAATGAAGACTAGTACTATTGCCTTAGGGTGCCTCCCCTTGGAATGGTGGGGGGCTAATCAAGGACTCCTCCACTGATGACAGTCGTCACATCAAATGGAAGGCAGGACTAGGGGTATTTTTCAAATAAAGATCTGCTTTATTTAATAGGAGAAGTATAAAATAAAATACAACACTTAGCCCTGCGCGTTTCATCCCTCAAATGGGACTTCTCCAGAGACCCAAATAAAATAATTTAAAACAATAAATCAGAAAAGCAACAATAATATATATATATATATATATTTTTTTTTTTAATACTTTTTTGAAGTAAAGAAATACAGGTACAAGAGAAAAATACATCCGCCTGGTTACATTATGGGATGAAACAAGTATAAAACATCAGATAAGGAAAGATGTTGTCGTTTCGGTGAAAGTGTAGGTATTAAGATAACTTATCTATATGTATGTTAAGAAAAAATATAGGAGACCTATAGGAGATACAACAAAATATTAACGGAAAACAAGAGGTTCTATAATTGCCTTTTGTTAGTTTTACAGTAACTAGCTAACTAGCTAAATAGATCCATTATCGCTGAAGGGTAAGAAGCAGGCAGGAGTGTAGAAAGGGAAAGGAAGTTGAGAGGAGGTTTAGGACCTGGCTTCTTTCTGTACGTAGTTCAACCATGGGTCTCATATCTTTTTGTAGAGGAAGTATTTGTGGGAGATGGAGAAGCAAAGTTCTTCCATGACTCGGATTGACTACTTTGCGGATTCCATTCCCGAATAGTGGATGCTGTGGATTTCTTCCCGGTTAGGGAAATTAGGAGGTTGGCAGCTGTCAGAAGGTGTATAAGTAGCGTTGAAGTGTGTTTAGGCAGTGGCGAATGAAACAAGTAGAACAGGAAGGGCTTTGGGTCAAGTGGGATACGGCCATGGTATGAATGAGTTTAGTTATGTGTTCCCAAAAGTTTGCATTTGACCCAGATGTCCATCATATATGGCCTAAAGTGACGATATCCTGACTGCAACGCCAACAGTTCTCAGTTGTCATTGGGTATGTAGATGAGCTGGCGAAAAGTGCCATCTAGTGATTCTTTTATAGTTGCCCTCCTTGATGTTAGAATTTTTTGAGGATTTGTGCAGTTGGAGGAATATTTTTGTCCATTTCTGGAAATGTCTATATTAAGATCTGTGGCCCAAGATCGGGTGAAAGATGGGAGTGCATGGTCGATGTCTTGGCAAAGAAGTGTGTTAAATATAGAAACATGGGTTGTACAGGGTAATGTCTCATTTGGAAGCCGTCAGTTTAGGCATAGAGGAGATGAAGTGTGTCAGTTGGTTATATCTGAACTGTTGCAGATTTGTTGGGCTCCCCTCAGGTATCAGTTCATGTAATGGGGTTGTCCCCCTGGTTTGTTGCAATGTACCTAGGATTAGGTATTTGGAATCATGGAATGCCGGAAAGTTCTGGTTTAAATAGAGGGTTTTGGGTCAACAGGAGATGGATGAGGAGAAGTTGAATTGAAATGTCTCACTCTCATCCAGCTCCTCAAGGTAGGAATGATCGTCAGGTGAGTGGCTGTGAGGAACTGACTCTGCTGGGTTTCGAACTCTGGTTTACATGCTGCTAAACCTCTTCCTTACCAGTACACCAGCCTGCCTTTTGCAAATGTACCTGAGATCTGGTAACCTTGACTCTACACGCATTGGTATCAGTGACAAGTCTCTTCAGCTGTGCCTGGTCATGTGTCTGGTTCTTGGCCTATAAAAGCCACTTCCTGTCTCTGTACCTTTGCCAGATTATTGTGGTTCCTGTACTCTCTAATCAAGCTTGTTCCTGTTTCTCCTACCTGTTGCTGATTTTGGACCGTTTTGACTTTGCTGCTTCTCCTTCCCACTGACCTCGGCTTGCCTCACTACGATTATCATCTCTCTGTTCCAGTCTCCCATCTCTGCTTAAGACCAGAAGGCCACTCAAGGCTCAGGGGCTCAACCACCTGGGTAACGAGTGGCTACATCTGGCAGAAAACATTGCTGATCTGGCTACTGGACTCCAAAACTTTGTAACATCAATATCATTACAGAATAATCTGGCCCATTCATGGAGACCGCCAGATCAGATTCTGCATTGGCCCAGCAGGTTCAGTGGTGTATCCTGGTTTTGTGCTGCCCTAGGCAGGACAAAACTCAGGCGCCCCCCCCCCCCCCCCGCGCGCGCCCCCCACCCAACCCTTCCCCCCCCCGTCCCGCCTTCTAAATACACACACACACACACAAATTCACTGACAGATACGCATACACTAGCTAACAGACACACACACACACACACTCACTAGCAGACACACACTCACTAGCAGACACACACACTCTCTGATATATAATATAATATAATATATATATATAATATAATATATATAATATAATATATAAATAATATATATATAATATAATATAATATATAAATAATATATATATAATATAATATATATAATATAATATATAAATAATATATATATAATATAATATATAAATAATATATATATAATATAATATATAAATGATATATATAATATAATATATAAATGATATATATAATATAATATATAAATGATATATATTATATAATATATAAATAATATATATATAATATAATATATAAATAATATATATATATAATAATAATATATATAATATAATATATATAATAAATATATAAAATATATATATATAAAATATATATAATAATATATATATAACAATATATATATATATATATAATATATTATATAATATATATGTATATAATATAATATAATATATATATAATATATAATATTATATATATATAATATAATATATAATATTATATATATATATATAATATAATATATAATATTATATATATATATAATATAATATATATATAATATAATATATATATAATATATATATAATATAATATATAAATAATATATATAAATGAATAATATATATAATATAATATAATATAATATATATATAATATATATATATAATATATATATAATATATATATATAATATATCATTAATTTAACCTACCCCCCCAGCCTCCTTACCTTTGGGAATGCTGGGGGGGGGTTTCTTTACCTCCCTGGGGTCTAGTGGGGCTGCCGGTCGGGCTGCTGGGCTGGTTGCTGGGCGGGCGGCTGACGAGGGAGCTCTTCCTCTGAGCTGTCTGCTCAGCTCCCTCGCGCGCCGCAGAGTGAGGCTGGGAGCCGGAAGATGACGTCATCTTCCGGCTCCCAGCCTCACTCTGCGGTGCGCGAGGGAGCTGAGCAGAGAGCTCAGAGGAAGAGCTCCCTCGCCAGCCGCCCGCCCAGCAACCAGCCCAGCAGCCCGACCGGCAGCCCAGTTAGCCGCAAGGCTAACAAGGCATTTGCCCTGGGCATTTGGGGGCGGCGTTTTTTGCCGCCCCCTGGAAAATGCCGCCCAAGGCAAATGCCTTGTTAATGCAAGAACTATGCAGACCCAGGCACAGACCATTCAAGTGCTGCAAGATCAGGTAGCTGAACTGCAAAATGAAGTTCGATCAATGCATAGTGAGCTTACCAGCTACAGGGCACATGATGTTGTGGCTGCTGCTGCTACTACTGTTACACCTGCACAAGATGCCCGCTTGCCTCTACCAGAAAAATTTGGAGGAGACCGCAAAAAATTTAAGGGTTTTCTAAATCAATGCCGTTTGCATTTCATGATGTTACCTAACCGTTTTCCATCTGAAAGAGAGAAGGTGGGATTTATTTTCTCCCTATTCAAAGACGAAGCCCTGGCTTGGGGCTCCCCTTTTCTGGAACAGGACAGTCCAGTCTTGGGAAATTTAAAAGACTTTCTTGAGGCCATGTGCCTAGTTTTTGATGACCCCAATCGCTGTGCTACAGCAGAAGCCACTCTCCTTCATTTACATCAAGGGAGCCGCTCTGTGGCTGAATATGCTGCTGAATTCAGACAGTGGGTTGCTGATACTACTTGGAACCAATCAGCCCAGAGGTTCCACTTCAGAAGGGGTCTCTCAGAAGCTATAAAAGATGAGCTAGCTCGTGTTGATCTTCATGTTGAGTTTCATGCATTTGTGCGGTTGGCTATCCGTATTGATCGGAGACTTTCAGAAAGAAGATTGGAAAGACAGGGCTCTTTTAAACCAAGTGCTACTCCTACTTTCTATTCAAGAATTTCTACTCCGACCCCACAAACACCTACAGACTCTGAACCTGAGGCTATGCAGGTAGATCTAATAAGAGGGTCATTATCCAATGAAGAAAAACAGTGGCGACGCACTCACAATTTATGCCTGTATTGTGGTAGTGCAGGGCATTATGCCATCAATTGCCCTAGCAAGTCTAAAAGAACAATAGCTATGACTGCTGAGGGTGCACAGATTCAACACCAATCCCAGATTTCAGACCAACTGGATTCTGTCACACAACCCTTGTTTTCTCTGGCTCAGGGTGAAGAGGGTATGATGACTCAACATCCTCATTTGGTGGTGCCTATCACTTTGCAATATGGTGATAATAAAATTTCAACTAAAGCTATGATAGATTCTGGAGCAGGCGGAAACTTTATGGATATTACATTTGCAGCAGGAAATAAAATTCAGTCTATCCCTAAATCTTCACCTGTGTTAATGGAAACGGTATACGGTTCTCCACTTACGTCAGGCCCGGCTACACATGAGACTGTGCCCTTAAAATTGATTCTGGAAGTGAATCACCATGAGTCTATATCTTTCCACCTAATTTCCTCAACACAGTTTCCAGTGATTTTGGGTATACCCTGGCTTGCTCTGCATAACCCACAGATTGATTGGAAGACTAGAACTTTGTCCTTTCCTTCAGAACACTGCTTAATGAATTGTCAACCCTCTAAGGCAACACCTGTTGCCACAACAATTAATGAAATGGTTGATACAAACTTAACTAATCTTCCTCTACAATATCGGGATTTTGCAGATGTCTGTGATAAGAAGAATGCTGATCAGCTTCCACCTCACAGGCCTTATGATTGCCCCATAGAGCTGCTACCTGGAGCTGCTATCCCATTTGGCCGTATATACTCCCTTTCTGAGCCTGAATTGAAAGCACTTCGTGAATACATACAAGAAAATCTTGCCAAAGGCTTTATTCGACCATCTACTTCTCCAGCAGGAGCTCCTATATTCTTTGTAGAAAAGAAAGATGGCAGTCTACGGCCATGTGTCGATTACAGGGACATTAATAAAATCACTGTTAAAAACCGCTATTCCTTGCCTCTCATTCCTGAACTTCTGGAGAGACTTCGCTCAGCTAAAATATTTACGAAGCTTGATCTACGGGGGGCATATAATCTGGTTCGCATAAGACCAAATGATGAATGGAAAACAGCTTTCAGAACCAGGTACGGACATTACGAATATCTAGTAATGCCATTTGGGCTTTGTAATGCCCCTGCAACTTTTCAGCATCTAATCAATGATGTACTATGGGATCTCCTGGATCAGTTTGTTGTGGCATATTTGGATGATATCCTAATATTTTCTGATAATCTTGAAAATCACAGAAAACAGGTCTGCATTGTTCTTGAGTGCCTTCGTACCCACCACCTATACATTAAACTGGAAAAATGTGAGTTTGAACAAACAGAACTTCAATTCCTGGGATATGTAATAACTCCTAAAGGTTTAAGTATGGACGCAAGTAAAATTAAAGCTGTGCTGGACTGGCCCATCCCCAAGAATGAAAAAGATATTCAGAGATTTGTGGGGTTTGCCAATTTTTACAGGCGTTTCATTAAAGGACCACTCTAGTGCCAGGAAAGCATACTCGTTTTCCTGGCACTAGAGTGCCCTGAGGGTGCCCCCACCCTCAGGGACCCCCTCCCGCCCGGCTCTGGAAAGGGGAAAGGGGTAAAAACTTACCTTTTTCCAGCGCTGGGCGGAGAGATCTCCTCCTGCTCTCCTCCTCCGATCCTCCTCTTCTCCTCCCCGTCGGCTGAATGCGCACGCGCGGCAAGAGCTGCGCGCGCATTCAGCCGGTCACATAGGAAAGCATTCACAATGCTTTCCTATGGACGCTAGCGTGCTCTCACTGTGAAAATCACAGTGAGAAGCACGCAAGCGCCTCTAGCGGCTGTCAATGAGACAGCCACTAAAGGACATAGGGGGAAGGCTTAACCCATTCATAAACATAGCAGTTTCTCTGAAACTGCTATGTTTCTGAAAAAATGGGTTAACCCTAGAAGGACCTGGCACCCAGACCACTTCATTAAGCTGAAGTGGTCTGGGTGCCTAGAGTGGTCCTTTAAGAATTTCTCTGCCGTTATTACACCGATCACTGAACTTACACGTAAAGGGACTCCTTTTCAGTGGTCCAATAAGGCTGACACTGCATTTTCCAGATTAAAAACTCTGTTTACATCTGCCCCTATCCTGGTACATCCTCAGCCAGAATTGCCATTTACTGTAGAGGTAGATGCTTCTGATTCAGCTGTTGGGGCTATACTGTCTCAAAGGACTGGACCTAAGATGTTGTTACTGTCAGGGTACCTGTTGTCTCTACCTCAGAGGAGGTGAGACACTTAGACGTTCATCCTCTCAGAGGGGTTGACTCACTCGTTCCTCGCAGTTCTTTCGGCCGTTTACACGCCGGCCGCGAGGGATCCGCTTCCTTTTATGACGCGGCACTCAGTAACCGACGTCATGACGACAATCCGTTCCGACCTGTCAATCAAGTCCCGAGCACGAATCAGGACTCGTCGGGGGCGTGATTACCTATCTAGAACCTGGGTATAAAGTAGGGCTGTCTGCATTTGTTCATTGCCCTGTCGTGGTTCTAGCTTGTCTAGTCACTCAGTGCTCTTGTTTTCTATTTGTCTCTTTGGTTCTGATCCGGCTTGTTTGTTCTACCCTGTTTACCTCTATTACCCTTTGACTCGGCTTGTCTCTCGCTTACCTGCTCTCTCGTTCCCTCGACCTCGGCTTGTCTCTAGACCATTCTTTGCTTACTCCTTACGTTAGTCCGGCCATTCTAAGGTCCGGTATACGTACCTACCACCTGTTTGTACTCTGCGTGTTGGATCCCTGTCCCGATCCTGACAGTTACATCCATGTGCCTTCTATTCCCGCCAGATGTTACCAGCAGAAAGAAATTATGACATAGGGAATAAAGAACTTTTGGCTATAAAAGCTGCCTTTGCCAAATGGAGACATCTCTTGGAGGGAGCCACCCATCCAATACTGTCCTCACAGATCACAAAAATCTGGAATGCATTCAATCAGCTAAGAGACTGTCAGCCAGACAAGCACGCTGGTCCCTATTTTTCTCAAGGTTTAATTTTTTGATTTCATACCGCCCTGGTTCCAGAAATGGAAAGGCAGATGCCTTGTCTAGGATAGCTGACCCCCTCCATACTACAGTAACCAAAGCCACCATCTTGCCTGAGAGTAGATTTTTAGGAGTTACCTTACCTTCTGATCTAATGTCTCGCATTAAAAAGGGCTACGCTGAAGATCCAGTTTTTCGTCATATGACCATGCTTAATGGGTTTTGGATTTTTCAACAACGTCCGTTTGTTCCAGAATCAGTGCGACTGGACGTTTTACATCTCTACCATGACTCAAAACCAGCAGGTCATCCAGGAATCCGAAAGACACAAGAACTACTTACCCGATCCTTTTGGTGGCCTAAATATTATGAGGATGTTAAGAAGTATGTGTCCTCTTGTGATGTATGTGCCAGACATAAGACTCCTCGCTCATCCCCTGTTGGCATGCTTCAGCCTCTTCCTATTCCTCATCGTCCCTGGGGATCTATATCCATGGACTTTATTGTGGAACTACCTCCCTCTAAGGAACACACTACCATTCTTGTTGTTGTGGACCGGTTAACTAAGATGAGTCATTTCATACCAGCTCGTGGTCTCCCTTCAGCTAAAACGACTGCTGACCTAGTTATTCGGGAAATATTTCGCTTGCATGGAGTGCCTGATGAAGTAATTTCTGACAGGGGAGTGCAGTTTACATCTCATTTTTGGAAATATTTTTGTTCTATTCTAGGTATTAATGTAAATCTGTCATCAGCTTTTCATCCACAAAGTAATGGACAGACTGAGCGAACCAACCAGACTTTAGAACAATATTTGCGGTGCTATATTAGTTACCTGCAGGATGACTGGCTGGATTTTCTACCCACGGCGGAATTTGCCTATAACAATGCCCAACACTGCTCCACTTCTCTGAGCCCATTTTTTGCTAATTATGGTTACCATCCAACCTTTCTAGTGAGTCTCCCAATTACTACTTCCATTCCTGCAGTCACTGACCGGCTAACCGCCTTACGAGATTCCCAAGAACTGTTGAAGAAGACTCTTTCGGAGGCTCAGGAATGTTACAAAATAGCTGCTGATAGGCATAGAAAGGAGGCCCCAGTTTATCATGTTGGTGACAAGGTTTGGCTGTCAACAAAAAATCTTAAGCTTAGGATTCCTTCTCATAAATTGGGTCAAAAGTTCATGGGACCTTTTGAGATCATCGCTCAGATCAATGCTGTCACCTTCCGTCTGCAACTTCCAGATTCCATGAAAATACATCCAGTGTTTCACGTTGCACTGCTTAAACCTTTTCATGAAAATACTTTCCCTGGTCGAGCCCTGCCTGCCCCACCACCAGTCCTCGTGGATGGTGAAGATGAATATGAGGTGGAAAAAATTCTTGACTCCAGGATATTCCGCAACAAGCTTCAATATTTGGTTCATTGGAAAGGCTATGGTGAAGAGGATAGATCGTGGGAACCAGTGGACAATATTCATGCTCCTGATCTTCTTCAGTCTTTCCATGCACAGTACCCTGCTAAACCAGGAAATAGGGCATCCAGAGGCTGCGCCTATAGAGGTGGGAGTAATGTGAGGAACTGACTCTGCTGGGTTTCGAACCCTGGTTTACATGCTGCTAAACCTCTTCCTTACCAGTACACCAGCCTGCCTTTTGCAAATGTACCTGAGATCTGGTAACCTTGACTCTACACGCATTGGTATCAGTGACAAGTCTCTTCAGCTGTGTCTGGTCATGTGTCTGGTTCTTGGCCTATAAAAGCCACTTCCTGTCTCTGTACCTTTGCCAGATTATTGTGGTTCCTGTATTCTCTAATCAAGCTTGTTCCTGTTTCTCTACCTGTTGCTGATTTTGGACCGTTTTGACTTTGCTGCTTCTCCTTCCCACTGACCTCGGCTTGCCTCACTACGATTATCATCTCTCTGTTCCAGTCTCCCATCTCTGCTTAAGACCAGAAGGCCACTCAAGGCTCAGGGGCTCAACCACCTGGGTAACGAGTGGCTACCTCTGGCAGAAAACATTTCTGATCTGGCTACTGGACTCCAAAACTTTGTAACATCAATATCATTACAGTGGCATGTTGTGGAAGTACGAATGCCCTGCCTGATTTGTAACAGGGGATGGTATATATTGATACTTGGAACATAAAGTCCTCCAATTTCATCCACTGTTTTGTAGCGTTAGGGTCTGACCATTCATATATCCTGGTTAGAAATTCTGCTTTTTGATAGATTTCCAAATTAGGAAGACTCAGCCCTCCCAGAGATTTAGGCCTGGTCAGAGTGAGTAATGGGATTCTGGGATGTTTGTAGGCCCAGATAAATACCGTAAATAGTTTTTTAGCCTCTGTGAAAATTATTTAGGAAGGCTGATCGGAAGGACTTGTAACAGATAGAGGAAGCGGGGAAGAACGTTCATTTTTAGAATATTTACTCGACATAGCCAGCCACAATGTGGTTTATGCTACAGTGGTGGAAAATTGAGCTCAAATAATTTTGACAGTGTGTGAGGTATGAAAACTCCTTGGTATTTAATGCCCGTGGGGGCCCACTTAAACGGGTAATGACTTTAGATAGTGGTCCACACATTTGGGGCTACGTTCAATACCAGATTTTTGCTTTTAGCGAAATTAACTTGAAAGTTAGATATTTCGTTGTAATTTGAAATTTCTTGGAGAAGATATGACATGGAATCTATCAGGTTGGAGACCATAAATAACAAGTCATCAGAAAACGCCGCAACTTTGTGGTCATCTTTGTTTTTTTTGCATCCCCTGGATATTGGGATTGTCCCTTATGCCTTGTAAGAATGGCTCCATAACCAGAATGAATAGAAGAGGGGAGAGGGGGCATCCTTGTATCGTGCCATTCCTGATGTTTACTGAGTCAGATAGCTGTCCGTTAATTGTAAGTCGAGCTGTGAGCTCGGAGTAGATCGCCGGGAGCCACTTTATCCAATTAGGGCCAAAGCCCATGGCTCGCAGCGTGCCTAGCAGCATGGACAAATTCACCCTGTCAAACGCCTTCTTGGCATTAATAGAGAGAAGGAGAGATTGAGCAGAGGTTATTTTAGAGAGATATGTCTCTAAAAATAGGCGATTGGCTAGGATCTTAGTGAATATCTTTAAATCAACATAAATTATGGAGATGGGTCTGTAGCTATCGCAATCTGTCAGGTCTTTTCCGGGTTATAGAAGTAGTGTAACGTGAGCTTCAAGTGCTGAGTGAGGGAGGCCTATGTCAGAAGTGAGCGAGTTGTACTCTGTTAGGAAGGGTTGTGATAGTTCATTTAAAAACTATTTTATAATATTTGGCCGTGAATCCATCCGGACCTGGACTATTACCAGGTGGAAGATGCTTAAAGGGCCACTATAGTGCCAGGAAAACATACTTGTTTTCCTGGCTCTATAGGGTCCTTGGGTGCCCCCTCACCCTCAGGTCCCCCCTCCCGCCGGGCTCTAGGGTGAGGAAGGGGTTAATCCCTTACCTTTTTTCCAGCGCCGGGCTTCCTCAGTGCTAGGGACTCTTCTCCTCCTTTCCCGTCATTGGCTGAATGCGCATGCGCAGCAAGAGCCGCGCGCGCATTCATCCAGTCTCATAGGAAAGAATTATCAATGCTTTCCTATGGACGCTGGCATCTTCTCACTGTGAAAATCACAGTGAGAAGCACCTCTAGCGGCTGTCAATGAGACAGCCACTAGAGGCTGGATTAACCGATTTGTAAACATAGCAGTTTCTCTGAAACTGCTATGTTTACAGCAGAAAGAGTTAATCCTAGATGGACCTGGCACCCAGACCACTTCATTAAGCTGAAATTGTCTGGGTGCCTATAGTGGTCCTTTAATTGCCGTACGCAATTCATCAATTTGCATGGACTCATCAAATACCTGTAGTGCATTACGAGTGATTGTGTGTTTGAGCTTAGATTCTAGGTATTGAGTTATGCGCTCCTTGGGAGGTGGCACATCTGTAAGGTTATAGAGGGCTGTGTAGAAGTCATGGAATGCTTTCATGATGTCGGGTATCATGTATGAGGTGTTCCCTGTGCTTGTTTTGATTTTTTTCTATAAATGTGGACTGTCTCTGCTGCTGGAGGGCCCAAACCAAAAGTTTCCCACATTTGCTCCCCTGGGAGAAGTATTTATGTTTGGTAAGCAGCAGCGTCCGATTGGTTAGCGTATTTAGCAGGATTTGAAGTTTGGATCTCACATCTATTAAGTTTTTAAAATCTGTTAGTGACAAAGTGGCTTGGAGTTTATTTTCGAGGTCCCCGATGTCTGAGATAAGTTTTTTAATTCAGCTTTTCTCGTTTTTTTCATTTGGTAGATAAT
This sequence comes from Pelobates fuscus, assembly GCF_036172605.1. NCBI lineage: Eukaryota > Metazoa > Chordata > Amphibia > Anura > Pelobatidae > Pelobates > Pelobates fuscus. The sequence continues at coordinate 99,483,011 of NC_086327.1, forward strand.
GCTATCAGGACTCCCCATATAACACATTTATGTGCTTCCCACGTAGTGGTTGGGGTGGTGGAAGAGTTTTCTGTGAAATAGTGGTTGATAGTTTCCCTGAGTGTGTTTAAAACATCTGGATCATTCAGGAGCATGTCATTCAGCTTCCACTGAATTAGCGTAGTGGGCAGGGACCGGATGAGATCAGCAAGAGATAGGGGTGCATGGTCAGACCAGGTGATTGGCCCATATGTGCTCGATTGTATTAAATGTAAAAATCTGTGGGGCATAAATAGCATATCAATACACGAATAGGAGGAGTAAAAAGAATAGTCCTGCCTAAATGGGTGAAGTATGGCCAAGCTGTCATACAATTGGGCCCGATCAATTAAGTCAATGAGGTGTTTCCGTGTGGATTATTGATATGAATGTGTTGTAGAGGTCGAGTCAAGGACAGTGTCTAGTGTGGTATTCAAGTCACCCCCCAAGATTAGAACTCCCTTAAGCAAATTCGTCAACTCGGCTCAAATATTTGAGTAAGGACCTGCATTGTTTTCTATTTGGTAAGTACAAGTTAACCAGCGTAACCAGCGTTCTTCCCATCTGACCTTTAACCATGATAAATCTGCCTGTGTCGTCAGATTCATGAGCTTTATAAGTGTAGGTGTGCTGCTATCAATATGGCCACTCCTCTGGATTTAGATTCGGTGTAGTTATTGAAGTACCCCTCTGGAAATCTATAATTTTGGAGTTTCGGGCTGCCCCTTCACGAAAGTTGGTCTCTTGGCAAAAGCCCACGTCAGCTTTTAATTTGTGGATTTCCAACAACGCCAAGAATCGTTTTTCCAGGGAATTAAATCCCCTAACGTTAAGGGATACCACACAAACGGTGGCCATTACAGGTTGAGTTGTTTTAGGGGGGTTTGGTATCCCACTTCCCTGGTAACTATGTGCCAGAAAGAGAGGAGGCTAGAGATAAGTAGAGGATAAGTCAATACTACGTTTCAATAACTAAGAAACTTAACAGTGGAGTATGTAGATAGTTTGTAAATTGTGTATTGAGAGCATTGGTGTCAATCCCTGAGTGGATGAAATGCCAACAGAGATGTGGACGTGACATGGCTTGGACTAATCTAGTATCCAATAATTGGTCAGTAGATACGGGGTGTAACAAGTACCTTAACTAAATAAGGATTCAACAGGAGGATTCTCTGTCTTAGAATGAGGAAAATAATATTAGTAGGCTGTCAAGGGTGGTGGTCCAGTCTCAGCGTGGAAATGGACAAAAAGGGTCTGGTGCAGGGTGTTGAACACCATGGTTTGTGCGGCCACATACCAGAACCCTGATGCAGCTTAATCGGAAGCCAGGAGATAGATGATATGATGATCTCCCAGGATCTGGGAGGCCCTGCAGCAGATATGTAACCAGTACTAGAAACAAGGTAAGACTAGAACAGGCACCAGACAAGATAACAAGACTAGAAGAACCCAGAACTGGAGCAGGACAGAAAGCAGAAAACAGAACATGAACACAATACACGAGGGAAACATGGACAGGACAAAAGACAATACAAGACAAAATAAAACCAGACCAGAGATACAAGGAAAAACAAGAGGAGAAATAACTAAGTGATATATATGTATTAAACATTGGAGATTTAGGCATACGTAAATGGGCAAGATGTATGCAGCCCACCACTGCGTCAAAGTACTCCAATTACGGTGGTTCCTAACTGCCTAGATATACACAGGGCCGGACTGGGGATACAAAGCAGCCCTGGAAAAAAAAAATCTATGCCAGCCCCATAAGTCATTGCGCCATATATTGTCGCAATATATATATATATATATATATATATATATATATATATATATATATATATATATATATATATTGCTTTTTCTAATATAATATATTGGTCCTTTCAGAGTAAAACATTTAATTATACAGTAAGCATACTCACATGCAGACACAGACAATCTCACTGACACACACAAGCTCATTGATACACAGCCTCATAGACAAACAATTTCACTAATATACATAAGCTCATTGACATAAAAACACAAGCTCACTCACTAGCAGGCACACACACACACACACACACATACACATGCAAGCAAGCTCACTAGCAGGCGCACACACACACAGCTTAATGTAGTGGTTCTGGTGTCTATAGCCTGTCCCTGCAGGCTTTTGAATGTAAACACTGACTTTGCAGAGAAAAGGCAGTGTTTACATTGCTTCCTAGTGACACCTCTAGTGACAGACACTCAGACGGTCACTAGAGGCGCTTCCTGTGTCAGTGCGGATTGGCTGAGATCATCAAGCTTGATGATCTCAGTCATAGAGGCAGAGACCAGCACGACGTTGGGAAAAAAAAAAAAGGTGAGTAAAACACTATTTTTAAAAACACACACAGACACCACGACTGACACACACACACACACACCACGACTGACACACACACACACCATGACACAGACACACCGTGACACAGACAGACACACAGCATGACACATACAGACACACACACACGGCGTAACACAGACAGACACACACACAGCGTAACACAGACACACACACAGCGTAACACAGACACACACACAGCGTAACACAGACAGACACACAGCATGACACAGACAGACACACAGCATGACACAGACAGACACACAGCATGACACAGACAAACACACAGCATGACACAGACACACACACACAGCATGACACAGACAGACACACACACACTGCATGACACAGACAGACACACAGCATGACACAGACAGACACACACACACACTGCATGACACAGACAGATACACAGCATGACACAGACACACACACACACCGCATGACACAGACAGACACACACACCGCATGACACAGACACACACACAGCATAACACAGACAGACACACACACACCATGACAGACACACACCATGATACAGACACAGCATGACACAGACAGACACACAGCATGATACAGACACACACACACCGCATGACACAGACACACACACAGCATAACACAGACAGACACACACACACCATGACAGACACACACCATGATACAGACACAGCATGACACAGACAGACACACAGCATGATACAGACACACACACACCGCATGACACAGACACACAAACAGCATGACACAGACAGACACACACACACCATGACAGACACACACCATGATACAGACACAGCATGACACAGACAGACACACAGCATGATACAGACACACACACAGCATGACACAGACAGATACACAGCATGACACAGACACACACACACAGCATGACGCAGACACACACACAGCATGACACAGACACACAGCATGACGCAGACACACACACACAGCATGACGCAGACACACACACAGCATGACGCAGACACACACACACAGCATGACGCAGACACACACACACACACACCATGACACAGACACATACACACACACCATGACAGACAGACACAAACACACACAGCATGACACACACACACACACAGCATGACACACACACACACAAACACACACAGCATGACACACACACACACACACAGCATGACACACACACACACAAACACACACAGCATGACACACACACACACTTCCACTGACATACCGTATATACTCTAGTATAAGCCGAGTTTTTCAGCACATTTTTTGTGCTGAAAAACCCCAACTCGGCTTATACTCGAGTCAGAGTCTGTATTATGGCAATTTGCATTGCCATAATACAGACTGGGGGGAGAGGGGCTGCAGAGAGATGTTACTTACCTTTCCTGCAGCTCCTGTCAGCTCTCTCCTCCTCCGCCGGTCCGTTCAGCTCTTCTGTCAGCTCACAGTGTAAATCTCGCGAGAGCCGCGGCTCTCGCGAGATTTACACTGGGAGCTGACCGAGGTGCTGAACGGACCGGTGGAGGAGGAGAGAGCTGACAGGAGCTGCAGGAAAGGTAAGTAACATCTCTCTGCAGCCCCCACAGCCCCCTCCTACACAGTGCCCATCCACTGGACCACCATGGAAGGAGAGCCCCCCTCCCTGGCCAGCTAGCAAGCAGGGAGGGGGGACGAAAAAATGTATAAATATTAATAATAATTAAAAAAAATAAAAAAATAATAATAAAATAAAAATAATAATAAAATAAAAAATAATAATAAAATAAAAAAAATAATAATAATAAAAACATGTAATGAAACAAAAAAAATATTAAAATAATAATTAAAAAATAAAAATGCCCACCCCCCACCAAGGCTCTGCATCACACTCTGCATTACACACACACTGCACTCATACACACACACACTGCATTCATGCACACACTGCATTCCTACACACACTGCATTCATACACACACTGCATTCATACACACACAGCACTCATACACACAGCATTCTCATACACACACACTGCACTCATACACACAGCATTCATGCACACACACAGCATTCATACACACACACTGCACTCATACACACACACTGCATTCATACACACACACTGCACTCACACACAGCATTCTCATACACACACACAGCATTCTCATACACACACACTGCACTCATACACACACACTGCACTCATACACACACACTGCACTCATACACACACAGCATTCATACACACACACAGCATTCATACACACACACAGCATTCATACACACACACAGCATTCATACACACACACAGCATTCATACACACACACAGCATTCATACACACACACTGCATTCATACACACACTGCACTCATACACAGCATTCTCATACACACACACTGCATTCATACACACACACTGCATTCTCATACACACACACTGCATTCTCATACACACACACTGCATTCTCATACACACACACTGCATTCTCATACACACACACACTGCATTCATTATATACACACACTGTAAATAAATATTCAATTAATATAATTTTTTAAGGATCTAATTTTATTTAGAAATTTACCAGCAGCTGCTGCATTTCCCACCCTAGTCTTATACTCGAGTCAATAAGTTTTCCCAGTTTTTGGGGGTAAAATTAGGGGCCTCGGCTTATATTCGGGTCGGCTTATACTCGAGTATATACGGTACATATTTTTTAGTACCTGTGGGCAGGGGCGTACCTAGAGCATTTGGCACCCGGGGCGGACCCTGAGTGTGGCAACCACCCCCCCCATAATAAAAATGTAAGAAAACACCCACATATTTATTGCACAAATTTGTAAACTGCTTGTAAAATTTGTAAAATGCGCCAGTTTTGTAGAAGGGGGAAGACCAGTGCTTTTGTAGAAAGGGGCTGGTGAGAACCTTCTAGAAAACTCCTGCCCTGCCCCTTTCTACAAAGCCCCTTGTCTCGCCCTTCATATAAAAACCCTGCACCCCGATCACATAAATTTCAGACACTCCCTACACATAAAAACCCTGCACCCCGATCGCATAAATTTCATTCACTCCCTACACATAAAAATCCTGCACACCCCCTTAATAAAAAACCCTGCACACCCCCTTAATAAAAAACCCTGCACACCCCCTTAATAAAAAACCCTGCACACCCCCTTAATAAAAAACAAAAACGTGCACAACCCCTCTTAACAAAAAACCTGCACACCCCCTTATAAAAACCCTGCACAACCCCTTAACAAAAAAACAAAAATCTGCAGTGCACATCCTCCCTTAATAAATAGAATACTGCAACCCCCTTAATAAAAAAAACCCTGCACCCCCATTATGTAAACCTCCCCCTTTAATTATTTAATCCACAGCCCCCTTTAATTAATCTACACCCCCCTTAATAAATCCTCACCCCCCTTAATTAATACACCCCCCTTAATTAATCCTCACTCCCCCTTAATTAATCAACACACCCCTTAATTAATACACCCCCTTAATTAATCCACACACCCCTTAATTATTACACCCCCTTAATTAATCCTCACTCCCCCTTAATACACCCCCCTTAATTAATCCACACCCCCCTTAATTAATCCACACCCCCCTTAATTAATCCACACCCCCTTAATTAATCCACACCCCCTTAATTAATCCACTCACCCCTTAATTAATCCACTCACCCCTTAATTAATCCTCACTCCCCCTTAATACACCCCCCTTAATTAATAGACCCCCCTTAATTAACCCACACCCCCATTAATACACCCCCCTTAATTAATACATCCCCCTTAATTAATCCACTCACCCCTTAATTAATCCTCACTCCCCCTTAATACACCACACTTAATTAATACTCACTCCCCCCTTAATTAATACACCCCCCTTAATTAATCCACACCCCCCTTAATTAATACACCCCCTTAATACAACCCCCTTAATTAATCCACACCCCCCTTAATTAATACTCACTCCCGCCTTAATTAATCAATACACCCCCCTTAATTAATACACCCCCTTAATTAATACTCACTCCCGCCTTAATTAATCAATACACCCCCCTTAATTAATACACCCCCTTAATTAATACACCCCCTTAATTAATACTCACTCCCCCCTTAATTAATACTCACTCCCCCCTTAATTAATACACCCCCTTAATTAATTAATACACCCCCTTAATTAATCAATACACCCCCCTTAATTAATACACCCCCTTAATTAATACACCCCCTTAATTAATACACCCCCATTAATTAATACTCACTCCCCCCTTAATTAATACACCCTCCTTAATTAATACACCCTCCTTAATTAATACACCCCCCTTAATTAACACTCACTCCCCCCTTAATTAATACACCCCCTTAATTAATACACCCCCTTAATTAATACTCACTCCCCCCTTAATTAATACACCCTCCTTAATTAATACACCCCCCTTAATTAATACTCACTCCCCCTTAATTAATACACCCCCTTAATACACCCCCCTTAATTAATACTCACTCCCCCCTTAATTAATACACCCCCCTTAATTAAACCTCCCTCCCCTTTAATTCTTTAATTAATCCATTATCCACCCCCCCTTTAATTAATTTAGCCCCATCACATAAAATGACTACTTACATTTTATTGAAGTAGTACGCCACTGCCTGTGGGTGGGCAGACTGGTAGCTGTGCTGGCGGCCGCAGGGGAAGCTTTTCATGAGGCCGGGAGCAGGCTCTTCTGGGGGAGCAGGCTGTTCTGTCTCTGCTCCCCCTCCCTCGCGCGCTAGAAAGACCGGGGCCGGAATATGACGTCATATTCCGGCTCCGGTCTCATTAAGCTGCACGCGAGGGAGGGGGAGCAGAGACAGAACAGCCTGCTCCCCCAGAAGAGCCTGCTCCCGGCCTCATGAAAAGCTTCCCCTGCGGCCGCAGGTCACCCCGGCCCCAGTTGCCGACGGCCCACCGGGAAATTTCCCGGTATCCCGGTGGGCCAGTCCGGCCCTGGATATACATGACTAAATAAACAACAATAAAACACACACAGTACTTTGCTTGTAGGAACAGACTGAAACAAAAAGGATTAATGGCAAAGGAATGGGTGTGGCAACAAAAAGCAAACATTTAAAGGAATCCAGGAGACTGGGAACTCCACGAACGGAATAAAGGAATGAACCCAGGAAACCCAGCATAAAGAAAACCAGACATAGAATAGAAAACCACAAAAACTAAACAAGAATTGCAAAAAGAGTACTGGATATCAAAAGCAAAGACAGAAATGATGCACAACAGGAGCAGGTAAAGTGGATTAGCCACATTTATTCTGAGCGAATAGGCTGTGGAGTGGTCCTCGTCTTTGTTCCTCCATGTCCAGGGTGACAATATGCGACCATGTTGTATGTGGATAAGGATACGTAAGTCTGAACTGTGCGTGAGAACATATTTACAAGCAAACATTGGATTGACAGTGCAGTACATCCAGCAATACATTAAGAATAGATACATAGCCATCATTTAGCATAGGAATGTAAAAGTAGATGCATAACCCACAGAAGGCCTAAACATAATGGCTTCCTTTGTTTACATTTTTTTTATTTATTATAATTTTTTTTTTCTTTATGTTTTTCTTTATTTATTTGTTTTATATATATGTGTGTGTGTGTATGTATGTATGTATGTATGTATATATATATATATATATATATATATATATATACCGTATTTTTCGCTCCATAAGACGCACTTTTTTCCCCCTCAAAAGTGAGGGGAAATGTCTGTGCGTCTTATGGAGCGAATATGAAGCTTTACTTACCTGTCTTGTAGCGTTGGCCGGCAGCACAGGGCGTACCGCGGTACTGGAACTTGAATTTCAGGTTCCGGTTTCCGGCAGGACTGAAAGGAAGTGTGCACAAGCTGAGTGGATGAAGACTATGGGGAGGGGGTGGATGAAGACTATGGGGGAGGGGGTGGATGAAGACTATGGGGGAGGGGGTGGATGAAGACTATGGGAGAGAGGAGAAGACTATGGGAGGGGAGGACACACTATGGGACAGGGGAGAAAAAAAATATTCTGAACAAACTGTCCCATAGTAAGAAACACTATGGGACAGTTTGTTCAGAATATTTTTTTTCTGGGTTTCTTCCTTTAAAAACTAGGTGTGTCTTATGGTGAGGTGCGTCTTATGGAGCGAAAAATACGGTATATATATATATATATATATATATAAGTGTGTGTGTGTGTGTGTGTGTGTGTGTGTGTATATATATATATATAATTTGTCTTTTGGTGTATTTAAATTTATATTATAACCATCCCACCCCCCTCCACCTTTGCTTTGATTTATTGTCAGTGTAAAATATTGATTCATTTTCACCCCTCTCCCCCTTGTTTGAACAACCATATTAGCCCTATTAGAATTTCCCGGTAGGGACAGGGAAGGAACAGGGGTGTGTAGCAGGCCGTCTTGTGACCTATGGAGCGGGGAAAAGATTTAAATAGGGCGGCAAAGGAAGGAACTAACCTGTACACAACACAATTGTCTCAAGTAACATCCATTAGTATTAGTGTGTGAAACGTCTTAACGGTGGCATGTATTGTAGGTATCATAACTACATTACTGTGTGACCTTAGTGAGTCAGTAAAACAGATGACCTGATCCCAGGCAATGTCATACTCCGTGATAGCAACTCGAGCAGGTTTGCATTCAGCATAAGTTCGTCAGTGTTGTGTGCTTGAGTTCATGGTGGGATGGTCAGTCGGTTCCTGCCCCTCTGTCCGCAATGCCAGTAAGTTGTGTATGTTTTCAGTCACTGAAGTAGTTCGAATTTGGAGCACTGGTATGCCCGAACCTCGACGTTTATTAAGTACGTTCATCAGAAATATAGCAGTCTGTTGCCATCAAAATTTGTACTGTGTAAGTAGGGAAGGTCGGTATACCAGTAAGTAGTGGGACACTACCCATTGTTACATGCACTTGTAATCCAATAGAGAGAGTATGTGGAGACATGGTCAAGATCTCGGTAGTTCGTGGTCATGGAAGTTCCTTAGAGATTGGTTGTAGCGGCATCCATCTAACAATAGCGAGTGAACTTGAGATGCTGAAGATCTTGGGGAATTTGGAGTACAGCATTGTTCGTTCGCCTTTTCTTTGTAGCAGAATGCCAGCATTGCCTCTGAGGGTGGTGTTGAGCAGTATTCAGTTGGGCCGGTGAGTACCAGTCCAGAATGTGAGTATCCTGAAGCTCCAGAGCTCGTATGAATGGTTGGACATCTAGGAGAGAGGAGATGGTGTACGTCACTCCTTGCATTGTGACTAAAAGCACCAAAGGAAATCCCCAGCGATCGAATATGGCAGACTCACAGCTGATCAGTAATGGGCTTGAGCACTCTCCTGGCCTGGAGAGTCATCCAACACAAGTCTGGATATATCTGCACTGAGTTGTAGTGGAATCATGATGGAGGTGTAGATTGGTGGAGAGTTCTCATTATCTCTTCCTTATAAGAGAAGTAATGGAGCCGACAGATTAAAGCTCTTGGTGCATCTGCAGACATGTTTCTGGGATGCAGGGATCTATGTGCCCGGTCTAGAAGCACCGGTATGTCGGTCGGCTTACCTAATAGTAGGTTAAACAATTCTCGGAGAGTTGTGTGTAGATCCTCCCTGTCACGTTCCGACAATGCCTTAATTTGGAGGTTGTTCTTCCTTCCCCGAACCAACCAGGTCATCCAGGGACATTTGGTAGAATGATAATGATGTGGTCTGGGCATCTAGGGCCGTTTCTAGGTGTTGTACATGAGTGACTAGCACGTCTTGGTCATCCTCCAGAGAGCTTACTCTCTCTCCAACATGGCAGAGATCGGACTAGTTTGGCTAGCATAAGTGCCATATCACCCTTGGAGTTTTGGTAACTTTCTAATGCCAGGGTCTTGTTGTGACACAAAGCCCTCAAAGTCTGCAAGGCTGGAGGGCGGAGAGTCTCCTCGGGCCGCGGGCGCCATTTTGGGATCACCCGGTTCATATTGTGGTTCCGAAGAATCACAGAAATATTTAGTGAGAGAACCCCCTTTTGCATTGGGGGTCTTCCCTGGTTAGAGTGTGACTGGATTGATCCTTTTTGGGGTTATCCATATCGCTATTTTGGCCCTTTTTTTTTTTTTAGCAAGATCCCGCCGTCGATATCAGGGAGCTCAGCAGGATACGTCCATGTGGCTACTCACAGTCTTGGTACAACGTTTCAAAGTCGTATTGTAATTCTATTAAAAGATCCGCGTTTCAGTCCCACTAGAGGACTTTCTTCAGGATCAAAGATACATTAACAATAATATATATAGGATAAATAAATACAGTATCTCACAAAAATGAGTACACCCCTCACATTGTTGTAAATATTTTATTATATATTTTCATGTGACAACACTGAAGAAATTACACTCTGCTACAATGTAAAGTAGTAAGTGTACAGCCTGTATAACAGTGTAAATATGCTGTCCCCTCAAAATAACTGATGAGTACAAACAGGGCCAGATTAAGAGTCCAGTGGGCCTGGTGCTGACAATTATGATGGGGAATAATTACACAATCTTATCTATCAAAAACACTAAAACAGTCATACCTCCCAAGCGTCATGTATCTGATGGAGATGGTGTTGGAGGGAAACTCAAAGGATGCAGCTATAAGAATACAAATACTCTATGCTAATCTCTCTCTAATTTATGCTTTCATCTTTCAAGTAAATCCATACCCCCTAACAGAAGTGTCCAGTGAAGCAGGAAGTCAATGGGCGGGGTAAAAGGGTGGGCCACTGACGCGAATCACGTGACCAGAACTGCCAAAAGGGGCGAGCATGCCCAAAAAGGGGGCATATCTGTCCAAAGAATTGGACGCCCAGTCCCCTAGTCTTCCAGTGTCTCAGTGTTTCCCTTGTCACAAGGATACTAGGGGACACTGAGAGACATGGGGACCAGGGCCGCCATCAGGGGGTGACAACCGTGACAGTTGTCACGGGCCCGGCGGCCCTGGGGGGCCCGGACTGCTCTGGCAGTCCTGGGCCCCACTTTCCCTCTCTGCACACATAGATAGCGAATATCGCTATCTATGTGTGCAGCCCCGGGCCCCCGGCTTCCCAGTTACCGCAGAGGGGGCCCAGGCAGCACACAGCTTCTCTTCTTCTCATTTCTGCTAATAACTCTCGCGAGACCCGGTTGCCATGGCAACGCTCCGCGGGTCTCGCGAGAGTTATTGGAGGAGAGAGGAGGCTGTGTGCTGCCTGGGCCCCCTCTGCGGTAACTGGGAAGCCGGGGGCCCCACCATGCCACCGGACCACCAGGGATGGAATCTCCCCCCTCCCTAGACACAGGTAAGCAGGGAGGGGGGAGAAACAATTTAATTTTATTTTTTATTTTTTTTTAATTATGTTAAAATGCCTCCCCCACACCCCAGCACATTTACACACACACACTGCATACACTGACACAACACACACACACACACACACACTGCATACACTGACACAACACACACACACACACTGCATACACTGACACAACACACACACACACACACACACTGCATACACTGACACAACACACACACACACACACTGCATACACTGACACAACACACACACACACACTGCATACACTGACACAACACACACACACACACTGCATACACTGACACAACACACACACACACACTGCATACACTGACACAACACACACACACACTGCATACACTGACACAACACACACTGCATACACTGACACAACACACACTGCATACACTAATACAACACACACTGCATACACTAACACACACACTGCATACACTAACACAACATACATACTGCATACACTAACACAACATACATACTGCATACACTAACACAACAAACACACTGCATACACTAATACAATACACACACTGCATTCACCAATACAACATGCACTCTGCATACACTACACACTAACACACTCACTGCATCCACTATACTGACACACACTCTGCATTCGCTACACATTAACACACTCTGTATTCACTACACTAACACACACTCTGCATCCGCTACACACTAACACACTCTCTGCATTCACTACACATTAACACTCTGCATTCACTACACTAACACACACTCTGCATCCGCTACACACTAACACACTCTCTGCATTCACTACACTAACACAAACTCTGCATCCGCTACACACTAACACACTCTCTGCATTCACTACACATTAACACACTCTCTGCATTCACTACACTAACACACTTTCTGCATTCACTACACTAACACACTCTCTGCATTCGCTACACATTAACACACTCTGCATTCACTACACTAACACACACTCTGCATCCGCTACACACTAACACACTCTCTGCATTCACTACACATTAACACTCTGCATCCGCTACACACTAACACACTCTCTGTATTCACTACACATTAACACACTCTCAGCATTCACTACACATTAACACACACTCTGCATTCACTACAAATTTACACACACACTACATTCATTA